>NC_084472.1:67937395-68240426 GCF_027409185.1 Cynocephalus volans
GGATAAAGGTAGTTTTGCATTGGGGATCCTCCAGTTTCCCTAACATGCAACTTTAGTAAGTGTTTGTGGGGTCCAGTGGAAATGTCCACTTTAAAATGAGCTCAGAAAAGTCTTCACATCAGCAGAGTCATTGATGTGCTCCCTACTGGGAGATGACTAGAAGTTTAGGAAGTCAAATTTCAAGAGCTCATGATTTATAATCCTTTTCTTACTGTTTTTCTACCCTAAACATTGCTTTCTAGTTGACATCATGAAAGATATATTAGGTGTATTAGTCAGCGGCAGCCCCAGAATCTCGGTGGTTTGTAACAATACATACTCCTCTCTCACTCGTGGCCTTGGGGGTCAGTAGGAGGCCACGACTGTGGTACAGGCAGGGTTCGGGTCTGCTCCACGTAGGCCACATTCCCAGATCCTGGGAGAAGAAGGAGTGGATACCTAGGACATGCTACTCTTATGAGGAGGACAGGAGCACAAAAGTCCAGGCCAGCTCACACAGCACATGGAAAGCCTCTGTCCCTCACGTGCACATCCGTACATATGCCAGAGCAGGTTGCGTGGCCAGGCCAACGTGGCTGGGGCAGGCGAGTCAACTCCTCCCACACAAAGGAGGACTGAATATTTGCTGAAAAATAATATAATCAAGCACGATGTGGCTCTGAAGGGTGTGTTGGATTATTCTGTATACCATCTTGCTCATTCATTAATCAGAAATACCGTATGCTTCATTTCAAACTGCTGCCTGCTCCCCTGAGCTGTAGTCATCATATAGCTACCATTGATAAGGGTGTGCAAGAAGCCAAGGTGCAGAGATAAGCTCTGATCTTCTGTTACTTCACTTAGTACTTATGGCATCCTGATGAGGCAAGCATTGCAACCCACACTGCATGGTGATCTCTGAAATGTGCTCACCAGTTAGAGGGTGCTATGTTCACACACATGGCAGAGACAGATCCACAGCCAGCTCTGTCTGACTCCAGCACCTTTCCTGGGAGTCTCTCCCTCTGCCGCCTCTGACAACGTCACACTGTCTTTGTGCTTAATTCCAGGCCGGAGCCAATGTGCCTGGTCTGTCACCTCTTGGATTTGTTACAATTAAGTAAAAGACCTTAATTTGTCCTCAGACCACAGACTTGCCACATCAGCTCAGGGACAAGCAGCATTGATTTAAATATTTAGTGACAAACAGGGCAGTTAAATCAACACTAAAACTAAATCTCCCAGAAAACCAAATCTGCCTCTACTGAACATCCAAAATACATTTTTACTACATCTGCCTTTGTTACCTGCAACCCAGTTTTGCTGCCTGAAACACAAGACCCAGCAAAGAGTCTCAGAACCAAATTTAGCTGTATTGTACTTTCTGAGACCGTGATGGGTGTAGAAAATTGAAGCCGCTGCTCTAAACCCTTAGTTATAGAATTCTCACTCCAGTGTCACGATAGACTCATATTTCATCATTCCTTCTCTTCCTTTCTGTGTTGGAAGAAATGATAACCAGATCACAGAAAAAATCCTTTTTTATTCATTTTTTCCAGGTCTAGAAATTACTGAGTTTCCCTGAATCAGTGGTTTATTAGTAGTGGAATCCTTTCTTCTAATGATATTTTAGAGCTGAGCCTTTCCCAGGATCTCCATATGTGGAACAGAAAACCTTTCACTCTGATGAGAGTTGCTCTGGTTTCAAAAGGAGCAGGAGCCCAGCTTCCCCCGACCCTGCCCCATGCTCCCCCTGCCCACCCTGCTGACTCTATAGGAGCCAAGGATTCCTTGTAGCAGAGTTGGAAGCCAGTGATCTACATAAGAAGAAGGGCATCTCTGAAATAGCCACTTAGACTTGATTGCAAAAGCCACATTAACTGCATGTGACTCCTCCAATGGGCCACCAACTTCCACGTGTGCAACTGAGTGTCACACCCCTACTCAGGCCGTTCTCTTTGCCTGCAATGATGGCAAGCCTCTACTCAGACTTAGAATTTCAAGCCAAAAATTTTGACCTCAGAAAAAGGAAATAATTCTCTCTTCACCTTTGTTGTATACACCAAGTTCAGGACATTTCACAATGTTATGGTTAATTACTTTCTTTATTTCCACTATTATACTTTGCCTTTCCTGAGGACAAGGACAGTTCTCAATCAGCAACATATTCCCAACACTTTGCATAGTGTCTAACATAGACTCAGCTAAATTTGATCAAATCTATTTGAATTGAACGTGTCCTGAACGAAAGGGTATACACTGAAATGCAAGCCTTAAATTTGGAGCTTGCTTACGTTCCCTTTAATTTATCGCTGGGAAAACAACATGTAACCCTATTTTCCCACCAAGGAAATACCAATTAGTGCTCTGTTGACCTTTAATTTGCTAGTAAAAACGGATAGAATTCTAATATTAGGGATTACAGAAACATTACAAAAATGTCTTCAGCATTTGGAGCCATTTGGTATTATACTATGTCTTGGTCTACTCGTTCTGTCTGTCTTCATGTAAAAATAGAGCAGGCATTTGCTTAACTCAACAGGCTCTATAGGGACTTCTTTTTAATTTGTGCTTTGCTATTAAATGGTTTAGAGTCTTATTTTCAGGACAGATTCCTTTTAATCAACAGGCTGTGCAAAGCATCAGCAGGAAAACAGAATCATGAGGGGAAAGAAGTTATTTCAGTTTTCTTGTAAATGAGTCATGTAAGGATGAATTCATAGTGACAAATGCAAACTTGCTTCAGAAAACGCTTCCGCAGACAGCACACTCCATCCTGAGGCAGCGGCTGGTCCAGAGGCTGCTGACAGCAGGTCTGCCGACTTCAGGAGAAAAGCACCGAAATGCCCTTCTCATGCCAGGGTACACACGTGCACCATGAATGGATGAGCTGGGAAAGGAAATTCTAGAAACTTCCAAGCTACTTTTAGAATCATAAATTTTAGAGATGTTTTAAACAATATCTGCAGATTCTAGAGATATGCATCTGATACTGAGGCAAATGCAGAAACACTAGGGAGAAGATAATTTTATCTAACAGTTAGAATATCTGCTCTTCTTAATAAAACTGTGGTTGAAGTTTCCAAATAAAGAAATTCTGTTCTCTGGCATGTAAAGTCCAACTCTGTAAAAGACTGGCTCCTGTACTGATGTTTATTATCACAAAGAATTACATAGGTGCTTATATCTGACCTCCAAGAGGAAATACAAATAAAAAAAATGGGGAAATCCACCTCAAAATCCAAAGGAGGAGCAAACCAACTAGGATTATGTCTTAGTGTCTCGACACATCTGATGTCTCAGACCGAGAACACCTGCACCACTTGGAAATGCTGCAAATGCCATCAGCAGCAGTAACAGGAACTAACCAGACAGTGACAGAACTAGGTCTTCCAGAAAAATCTAAAGTAATCTCCTCTGACGTAAGAACTAAGCTGGTAGATATAAGGTGGGGAGATAATGGGTGTGATCTCTCCATTCAGGAATGCATTTTCATGCTATTTCATATGACATCATGTGGCTCCCCATCTCAAACCTTCTCAAACCTTAGGATAATACCTAAAATCCTGACTGCAATTCCTCGTCCCTGCATTTCTCTCCAGCCTCATATTCCCCTCCTCCTCCTTGGTCTCTAAGCTGCCTCCACACAGGGCTTCCGTTCCCTCCCCGAATGTGCTAAGTCTCTGCCACCTGAGCATCTCTACAGGCAGGTTTCCGCTGCTGTCCTTACTCCCTCACCCACCACCTTCTGCTCCCAACAGAAGGAACGTGTCTTCAGAACAGCCTTCCTCTCAACAGCCCCCACCCAAATCAGGACCCCTCTTTCTTTCTCTCCTGCACCCTTTTCTTTCGTCGCTTGCCATGCTATGATCCTTCATTTAGTGGGGGCAGCTTCTTAAGAACCAGGATCATATCCACATTTTTTACTGCTGCATTTCCTTGTCTAGCATCACATTTGGCCAAGGGTAGGAACTCAGTCATGGTTTTTTAGTTCAGTGAAGCAATGAATGCGTTATATACCCTGAACAGAAAGAAAAAGAAATGTTGTCAAGTCTAAAGTCAAGACATGTGTGACAGTGTGCAGGCATCAGTACTACAGTGAAAGATCCTTTTAAAAAGTGTGAGCTACACGGGACTTAACCACTGACCTAAAAGGCTATACATGTGTTCTACATCCATCAGGTTTTGACCATGCCCACTGCTTCACACATGTGTCATGGGCCCCAGTGACAGCAGAAAAGCATTTTAAAAGCAGAAAAGCATGTTTGTTAATAACAAAGGCTTCCATTAATTGGACACCAAGTGAATTTTCCAAGTGAGTATGGGTACTCCCATTTTACAGATAAGGAAACTGAGACCCAGAGATGTCAAATGATTTTCTCAAGACTGTAATGCTAATGCATAGTCAAACCAGAAGCCTATGACTCCACGTCCAGGCTGTCTCACCCACCTTCCACTCGCTTACTGATTCAGCAGATATATTTGCACATCCCTGGCTGCATGCCTTGGAGGCAATGGTGAGCCTGCATGAGCAGGAGTCACAAGGCCCTGCTTTTATGGAGCTTAAACTAGCAAATGTTGGGGTGCAGAAAGCTGTTACCCTAAAATACGGTGCTTTGACATGCTGGAATAAAGAAGCAGCCTCACTGTCTCTCTGACTACCCTCCTCCTGTCTCTCAATTCTCTGTCACTCTCCAAAGGACAGAATGAAGCTGGTCCTTTATCTGCCTGATATCCAGACCCACCAAGGAAGACAATTACTTCTGGTTCATTCCATGAATTTTCATTAACTTAACTCACATCCCAGGAAGGAAGACAAGTCTGTCAACATGCCTGGACTAACCTTTGTCACAAACCATTGTCTTCTATTTCGGTCCCAATCAGTATTTTAAAGAAAATCATTTATCAGTCACTGTCTGCCTTGTGGGCAAAATAGCCTTTTTCCCAGGCCATTGTATGTTCTCAAGGCCCATTGCACCCCCTAAGAATCATCTACTCCTACACCCCCTTCTCCCCTTTCCCTATGGAGATGGGTATATAAGCTCTGTATCCCAATGGGACATTTGAAACGTTACTCTCCTGTGATTCCCCTGTGCTTTGCCCATTCCCAGCATGTTAAATAATAAAAATTGTGATGCCTTTTCTTCACATTGATCTAAATTTGTCAGTGAATTTTATTAATGAATCTTCAGGGGTGAAGAGAAGATTTTCCCTTGGCCCCAGCACAGACAAAGAACAAAGAAGTAAACAACCACGTGAAGATCATTTCAAACATCCACAAGGGCCATAGAAAATGAGTCCTCGGTGACACGATAGTGAAGGAGCAGGTGGGAGGATGTGACACTCAGGCTGGGGACCAGGAAAAGCCTCTTGTGCAATGACCTGAGATGTGAGTGAGCCAGCCGGGGGCACGGGGTATGGGGGCAGCTTCCAGGGCGAGAAGGCAGCAGAGGGAGAGGCTGCTGCAGACCAGAAGGAAGGGTGCTGTGTAGGGGGGGACGCAGGGAGGGGGTGTGGGATGCGGTCAGAGTGGGGCAAGATCGTGGGTGCTGGAGGCCATGAGCAGAATTTCAAAGCACAGGGTGAAGGGGCATCTAGGGGTGTTCACAGATTCGCAGACCAAAGTCAGATAATGACACACCTCTGCTAAATCCTATGTCACTCACTCGGCTTTACACGGCCTCCTGGGACGGGGGATGAACTATGAAGCTAAGTTGGGGTCCAGAAGAGGGATGATGTGGCTTTCAGGAGGACTCCCTCAAGTCACCTTCAGCTTCTGGGCCTGAGAAAGCCAGAAAGAGCCACGGGCTGGGGTAGGAAGGGTCAGGAAGATCAGGAAGCCTGTTGAACATGCTACAGACAGTGATTCCCAGAATGAGGGCAATTTGTTTTGAAATAAGGGTGCTAAAATAGGAATTACAGGGTTTTATTTTGCCAAGACATTTTAATAACTAGTATTTGGGAAGGCCTTGATCTCAGAATAAAGGAAATTCTTTTAATTGTACAAAATTAGTTGTATTAAATCTTGATAAATTATGCTAATTTTTATTTCTCAGTTGAGCAGTGAATGGAACCTGTGACATATAACAGGATTCTTTGCAAAAAAAACCTTTTTATCACAAATGCTGAGAATTCTTACATCTATCCGTATCTTCAACCAAGCTTTATCCCTGAATTTCTAGATGAAACCTACCCAAAAAGATCAGTACTTTTCCACTTGGATGTCTCACAAGTGTCAAAACTCACATATGTCCCCCCACATTTTCTCCTCTAAGGTTTCATGTCATAGCAAATGGCCCCTCATCCACCCAGGTTGCTTATGTCAGAAGCAATTTAACATAGCTCTGGAGGGAGAACACACTTCCCACCACCTTCGTCCCAGCAAATCAAGGAGCAAGTCTTGCTGCTTCTGCTTCCAACCCACCCCACCCCCAGCCACCACCCTGCTTCAGGCCACCGTTGCTCAGCTGGGCTATAGCAGCACCTCCTTAACTGGAGCACCTGCAATTTTGCCATCCTAGAATCCACTTTTGACACCACCCTTGTATCTTTTAAATATTAGCTACTATTTAAAATTTTTTAAATTATATTGAGAATTAATATGCTCCTGAAGTTAAAAAGAATCCCCTTTATGAGCTTATCCACTCCTACTGTACAAGTTTCATAAGCAACACCATGGAACTAAAATGAATGTAGTATTGGCAATGGTCAATGTGAAATATTAATCTTTGGAGAAGGTTCTATAACGAACATTGCTAGCATTATAATAATACTATTATAAAGGCAAGGAAGATAGTACATTCAGTTGAATAATAATGCTTACTTATTAAGCATTCACTATTTTAAAGGGTACAAAGAAAAAGAAGACATAGTACCCAACTTCTATAGGTCCAAAATTTAGACAACACATACACACATGTTATAGAAGATATGCTGTGGTTAATGTCAAAATATAAATTAAAGCTCCAAGTGTCAAGCAGGAGGGGAGGTTTGAGCTAGATATACTCATAGAAGGTTGGATAGAAATCTTCATCCTGTACATGACAACAGAAAACTAAACATTTTTCTTAAAGCATCAGCAAAAGAACCTCTTCCTGTGCTCTTCAGAGAGTGACTCTAGGATATCTGGGGTTCTTGATGCCACATAAGTTTAAGAATCTAGAAACCAGTGGACCAGGAAGTCTTCTCTTTGTACTCAGGGGAGCAGAGCATCCCTAGGAAGACCTAACGTGCTCATGCCGACAGTAAGGTCATGAGTAAAGTGCTCATGTCGACAACGAGATCCTTATGCAAGGGTCAATGCATCACAGTGGTCTGTGACTACCAGAAGGGCCAGACACTCTGCTGTAAGAGTGCAGAAGCTCAGAGAGGGGCTGGCCTGCCCCCCAAGGGGCCGCAGACCCCCACAGAGTGGACCAGTGCCACTAGTGCCTCACACCAGGGAAATCACGACAGCAGTGCCCCTCCATCTCGAGGGCCCGCCTCCCTTGGATCAATCAATACAGACTCCACTCAATGCTCAGTGACTTCCTCCATGTTGTCACCCCAGGTCAGCCCCAGTCACCCCCACACCGCAGCTGCAGAGCTCTGCACATCATGGAAATGTCCGCTTCTCCTGCACTTGACAGCAGCTGCCTCTGCATGACAGAAAGAGCCTGCTTGCTCAATGGAAAGTGGCTTTAGGATAAAGAGACTCTTGTCAACTGCAAACCTGCCTTTCCAGCTGATGTCACACTCTCCATGTATTAACAGCCTGTCAGATTTTAATACAAATAAGATCTATTCTCAGAAAGATATTTGAGGTAGTCTAGAAAACAGATAAAGTGGGGGAGGGAAACTCCTACTTAATTGACCTACTAAGCCTCATGGATTTCCTGTCAAATTATTTCCAGGTTGCCTTTTATCACATGATCACCAACTTTTATCACATGGTCTCCCCAGAAGTTACACTAGGAAATCTCTCTGCTCCTGCCTCCACACTGCTTGTCTAATTTAAGACATGAAGGGGTCACAGCATCTGGGAGATGTGTGGAGCTTACAGCAGAGCAGCTGGCAGATGCCCAGGGCAGCAGATTGCTCAGTGTCAGGACCCAGGAGGGGAAACCAGCCTCACCCCGCCCAGGCCAGCTCAACTCTCAACACCTCAGGAACAGCCCCTAGGGCTGTTCCCATTCAAGATGGGTTTGCTGTGTCCTCCAGCATCTCTATCATATCCCAGCTCTTATCTCTCCAGCCCAAAGGAATGCCAGAAGTGTTGTCACCAGACACCCTGAACACAAACTGCCCAAGGATAAGGCCACCTAGAGAAAGCACATCTAGACAGCAGAGAGCTTTGCGATTGTCCTCCTTGTAGACCCGTACATGAAATGGAAAACATGCATACTCACACATTGTTGTAGATTGGATGCCCTGCCAACCTCACTGAGGCTTAATCCCCACTGTAACTCTCAAGGGTGGGAAATTCTGTTGTGGTGATTGAAAGGTGGGCCATGAAGCACTGATTGGATTGTAGGACCATGCCATAGTGAATGGATTAAAAATGGTTGTCAGGGCCGTGGTTTGGAGAGCTTGAAAAGGAGAGCACATGAGGTTAGTTTCTCTCTGCTCTGCCATTTTGCAATGTGATACCCTGCTGTCACTGAAGTCACCACCAAAGAAAGCCTTCACTAGATGTGTTCCCTGGACTTTAGACGTCTTAGTCTCCGAAACTGTAAGTAATAAATTTCGTTTTCTTTATAAATCACCCAGTTTTGTGTATTTTGTTATAAGCAACAGAAACAGGCTAATACACACAAGCTCACAAACACACAGCAGTAAATAGGAAACGTACTGTCCTCTGTCTCTCATCCTATGACTTTCTATCGAATAAGGCAGCCTGAAGCTTCCTCTGAACTTGATGAAACTTCAGGCAGGTTTCTTCCTAATTCAAGGCTCAGACCTCCCTTTTCTGAGAGCATTTACTTTAAAAAACTTGTCATTGTACTTGCCCCTTAGGGAAGTAGATCTTTTTGAAAGCTTCTTGCCAGTTTTGCCAACCAGGACTGTCTTTCTCAAAGACATGGGAGCCATTGCTTTGAAACATAATAATCAAGGAACATAACTCCTCTGTGTCCCAGTTTCCGTGGGAGGGTAGGAGACCAACTTTGGTGGCACCTCATTGCAAGTTGTAAAACTACCTCCTGTCCTGAAGATAAAATCAAATGTCCTTTTCCTCTAGGTCAGGCCACTTAGCAAACATAGGTGGCCTATGATCCGCCCACCCCAACTCTAAGAACCTAGCCTGGGGTTTCAGTGGAGTTGAGTTTGAACTGAGTTTTAGCCTCTCGCCTCCATGATGATAGACTTGAATAAAATCTCCCTTACATGTTCAGCTATGACTAGTGCAGTTTTTGTGTTGACATTATAAAAGTTTTTAGAACTTGAGATATTTTCTATAACTTTTTGGAAGAACAAAAAGGAGTATTTACATCACAAAATGAATTGTGTTTGGTTTATATGAAACAGCAGAAAAGGAAAATTCTATAAATTAAAGCAGCAATTGATTTTCCTACTAAATGAAACATTTAAAAATATGTGTAAACTTCCAGAATGGCTCCAAGGTTGTAAAACGTACCCTGTGAATTGTGAGCTGGTACCCTGGTTTAACTTAGATTCTAGAGGTTGTGGTTTTGCCAGGTTCTGTAAGGAGGTACACCAGGACATGTTGGAGTCTAGCTCTGAACTGATGGTATTTGGCAGTCCTCAACGCAGCTGTTCCAACACGCCACTAAAGTAGTTATGAGGGTGCATTGCAAGATAAAAACCGAAAAGCACATTTACAAAACAAAAGCTATTAATCTGAGTTAATCTGCTGTCAGAATCAGAGGGATTTCTATTAACTCCAAAGAAAATCAAAATAAAGAAAAGAATATACTCAGTAACAAATGCTGGACCTATCACCGGCAGAAAAGACCCTGCCACGTGAAGGACAGAGGGACCCCGTGTCTGCTCTTCAGAGCTGCCTCCACTCAGGGAAGAGTCCAGCCACATGGGGACTGGACAGCCACTGTGGATGAAGGGTCCTGCTTCGTGGCATCGTGGGCATCATGCCCCACTCCCATCATTGCCTTCGGACGTCCATTCAGATTCAGAAGCCACTCTTCCCAGAAAAGTGTGGGGTAGGCTGGACCAATGTGCAACACCATGGTAAGTGGGACTCTGGACACTACTCAAAAGGCTTTAGCTGTGAAGAAGAGAGATTTCTGAGGGGAAATCAGATGTCAGTTCCTGCACTAGTTCTCCCAGACAGTGGGGCCCCCAGCCAGGGTACCCTGCGGAAGAGGCCCAAGAGCACGATCCATATACATGCTGCCTGCTCAGGGCCTGAGAAGCCCACTTAGTGGGCTCAGAGGAGGACCGTGTCTGAAGATGCGTGATCTCCAGTGCACACTTGAGCTTCAGGACACAGAGAGAAAAGCAGGTTGTGCATACACACATGTGCCCAGATGTACCTGTACCCACATACACCGTGTGTGTTATCTGGGGTAAAATTGAAAGGGGTTGTTCATATTTCCTGTGTGTTGATCTAAAAAGAAACTGAGGCCAAATACAAAGAGCAAGGATTTATTGAGTCAATACAATGATTGCAACTGGGGAGACACATAGATCAGGTAGCCCTGAAAACGTGTTTCCCCAGCTGCAACAGTCATAGCAGCTCAATAAATCCTTGCTTTATGTATTTGGCCTCAGTTTCTTTTCAGGTCAACATATGTAAAAGTGGAGATAAAGGGATTAATGTCTGTGGTGAAGGCTGTGCCTCTTTGTGTCTGTTTCTCTCCCACCCGCCTCTCTGTCTCCTCTCTCTCTCTCTCTCTCTCTCCCCCTCTCTGTCCCTCTCTGTCCCCCCCTTCCTTAGATACAAGTGTTCTCATCTCCTCCCCTGAAGGTCTGCTCCTCTTGCCCTTGTTTCTATCCACCCCCCAGCTTACACGACCTATTTGTGCTTTCATGGTGGATACTAATTCCATGTGACTTTTCAGCTCAAATTCCCACCACAGAGTAACTCTCTTCTCTTTACCTCTTACTTCCACTTTTTCAGAAAGATATTTTAATCAGTCATTGACCTGCCAGTGAATTGGATAATCCTAGATCCTGTGTCTAGGTCTGGTCAAATAAACTGTGGCCTGGCCGGGACTCAGGGCTAAGTCATAGACAAAGACACTTTTCCAGAAGCTGGGGATGAAGGGTTTGTCTAAAATCAATTAAATTGGTCACAAACACCCAGACAAAGGTGTGTGCTGGGGATCAAATTTGTTCATGTATTCCACGATTTTGACAGTCCAAGTACCAGGCCACGGGGCTGGCACTAGACCATGCCTGGTCACGCAGAAACATACCCCCTGGATAAAGAGGCTGGCCAGAACCTCTCAGGCTCAGGTCAAAGCCCAATTGACATTCATGAGACAAGAGGAATACATCCACAAGGAGGCACAGGATGAGGAAATGCCACCCACAAGCTATTCTTGGAAGGCATTTGGAAATAGACTGTGACAAGAGCAGTGCAAACGTTAGGAGAAAAGCTCAGGAAGATGTCTCTGAAGAAATGACATGTATGCTGACACCTAAGGAGAAGGATGCTCTGATGTCAGGAGTGGAAGGGAAGAGCACAGAAGAGAGGTGGGAGCAGCTTGGCATGCCTGAATGGACGAAATACAGTATCCAGGGGAACGAAATGTGCTGTGGCTGAAGGCCATGCCACGGTCAGCAGCTTGAGATGACATGTGCTGCCATGTGAGGCTGGGACTCGGGGGCCACAGGGAGAAAGGGAGACCACTTAGAGGGTTGCATTGTCATCAAGATGAAAGTCCACGGTGATCTCAACCAAGGGTGTGGCAGTGAGAATGGACAGAGATGAGTAGATGAAATAAATACTAAATATTAATTGTTTGAGACAGAACTAAAAGTACTTGGTAACAGTTTGGTAAAGACAGAAATCAGATACCATATTTCATTCATACTAAGATGTAAATTTTTTCTGATTTTGATACCTCTGAAGACAGGACACATCTGAAACCACTGCCTACATCACAAGAGGCAGCACTGAGTGGTTGCCATTGTGAGTGTGCAAAGCACAGCTTGTAGAATGGCTTCCGCAAGGAGGAAAACATCCTGAGACAGTAGAGGCACATCTGCAGTCTGCCCCATCAGTACTCCCGACCGGCGGCATTGTGTGCACAAATAACGATTCAGGGACTAGAAGGGGTTCAGAAGAATAAAACCCTGAAGTGTGAAGAAAACTTAGGAAAATCTTTAATTCATTTTATTTATATTTTCATTTATATATCTATATATACAAAATGAATACATGATTTTAAAAACTGTTTCTTAGCAGATCTAAATAGATTTTAATAAGTAAATTCTAAAGGATAAGATTTTTTTAGTCTCAATTTAAATGCAGCATTTTTTTTCTCTTGTACTAGGACATACAAGCAATGATATATTTTTAAAGTAATGTTATCTTGAATTCAATGAATAAGATAGCTCTTAAGTTGCTTGAATAACTGAGTATATGGCTGTGTCCTTTACTGAAATGTAGGAGAGACAGAGACAAGAGAGAGATTTCAGAGCATTGAAAGAGATGAAAAGAATCTCCATTCATTTTTTGAAATTATCAATACTCTAACACCAAAATCTAAAATTGACAGAAGACATAGACTATACTTCCCTTTTGCTTATATAATATATGCAAAAATTCTAAATAACATACTTGCAAACCCAAGTCAATATAACATTTAAAAAATATTACCCTGTGACTAAGGAGAAATTTAAGGAAAATAGAACATTAGCAAATGCATATTAGAATATAATGAATCATATCAAAAGATTCATTAAGACACTTAGAAAATGTTAAATAATTAAAAATATCCTCCTAAAACAATCTCTTGGGAAACCAGGAAGTATAAGATTCTTCCTTAAACTGGCTACTATGGAAAAACACTATTATTTAAAATGCCTTTCTAAGTTTGAGCCAATTTAACAACACTTGAAACAAAATAAGAACTATAGTTACCAGAAAGAGGGGGACAAAATGGCCATTACAGGGAGAACAAGAAAGGCAGGAGAGACACGCTGCTCTGACCCTTCATATATGCTCTCATCATCTGGTCTTCACATACAGAATGTATTAAAAGAAATTAGTATATATATTAATTTTCATGCCAATCAAAATCTTAATATGATTTTTAGGAAATACAGCAGAGTGACTATCAGGCTGATGTGATAAAAGCCTACATGTAAGAATAGCAAAGAAAATTTTAAAAATTAGAATGAGGGGGAAATTTTTTTTACCTTATACTAAGTATCTTTAACATTGTAATAGCTAAACACAAAGTCACAGATACAAAATTAACATAAATGCATTGATTCTTTTTTTTAATTAATAGATACTCACTGTGCACAGCTATGGGCCAGATGCTATGCTGGCTACAGGTATACACCCCAAAACAAAACAAATATGGTTCTTGGCCAGAAAAGTCTCTCTAGTTTAAGGCCACTTTATTAGCAAATTTAATTCCATCTGCAACTTTCTTTCCCCTTTGCCATGTAAGGCAGCATACTCGCAGGTTCCAGGGATCAGGATGTGGGCATCTTCGGGTGTGGGCAGAACATTCTTTTGCCCACCATGATACCAATTGTCACTGCATCACTTCAGGGAGTTTGTAATCTCTCCTATTTTCTTCTTTATCCAAGATATCAATGTATGATCTTACTTCTTTTCCTGTTCTTTTTTTAATAGTAATTATTACACATGTTCTACATTGTAGAGTTAGGTGAATTCTCAAATAAAGGCAGCAACTGAAAGAAAGAGGAATGAGTTTTGGGTAAGAAAACAAATGTCAGCTGCATTCCTGATTCACACGCGCTGTTTAGAATACCTTCTTCTGGTTATCATTAGCTTTCTTTTTAGAGACTTGACTCTCTGCTTCACTGCACTAAGAAGTTCTCTAAATACTGCATGAAAATTTGAGGACTATCTTGTTTTGTCTGTCTGTTTGTTTTTAAACTGTACAAAACACACACACACACATGAGCACATGTCTTACCAAATTACTTCCTCCTTCTTACATATTGATTTCCTCTTTCCCAGACTGTTGATTTCTAAACAAAAAATAATAAATGTCTGACAGGAAGAATTCTGTGCCCACCAATGTTTAACAAAATTGCGAAAACTCACAGCTGGAAAGTGGCCAAGAAACTATGGGTAAACATGAAAACCACGTGAATGCTGCTAACCAACCCTTCTAGACAGCAGCACAAAACAGCCCCAGAGCCACCTCTAGACAGAGCTTCCACTCGTCCCAGCTCCAGCTAATGCACAGCAGGCCAGCAAGACAAGATGGAATGACGTATGCCCGAGGTGCTGCCTACAGGTCTAAATTATGAACCACACGAGGGCCCAATAAAGCTCACCCAAGACAAACCAACATCTGGCAGTCTGATGTCGCAGCCTGCACAGGGACAGGATGGCCAGGCGGGAACTCTGGTGACTGCTAGCTTCATTTGTCTCAAATTTCTGGACAAAAATACCCTCCAATTTGTCAGTTCCCACTCCTGGACTAAATTCTTAGACTGAAGAGGCAGGAATCCTAAGGGTTGTCTTCAGTTTTCAAATCTCTTGTTAAAATATCCTTGGAACTAAACTATTAGGATGTCTATTTTCTCTCTCACGCATTTTGGTTAGTCTGTTTAGCTGTTTCTTTCTGGCTATACTAGATGGAGAGAGGTCTTAGACACAGTAAGCAATAATAGCTATGATGTAGCCACAGTGATGTGCCTGGCTTTTATACACATTATATTTAATTTTCCCAACTATCCTTTGAGATGGGTTAAGCCAGAACAAGGACAATGGTGTTTGAGATGGAGAAAAAGTACTTTTTGAGAAATATTCAGGCTTCAGGCCACCATGCCATGAGGCTCCTGTATTTATTTTCAGCTGTGAATGGCCAGATTTCTCTTGCTTATTAAACACAGCCTTCTAATATTAAGGATATAGGATTCTGTAGTAATGTAGGGACACTACAGTTAACAACTGTGTATCTTTGAATAGCTAGTCAAGATGACATTGAATGTTGCTAACACAAAGAAGTGACAAATGTTTGAGGTGAAGGACATACTGAATGCACTGATATGGATTACTACACACAGTATGAATATACCTAAATATCATAGTGTACTGCATAAGTATATATAATTATCATGGGTCAATTAAGAAAAACAAATTAAAAAGAGGGAAAAATAAAGAGGGAAATAGAGAATAGAATAGTGTTTACCAGAAGCAGGGTAAGGGGGTGGGGCAGGTAAAGGTTGGTAGACTGGTACAAAGTTACAAAGTTACACTTAGATAGGAAGAATAAGTTCTGGTGCCCTACAGTGACAATAGCTAATAATATCGTATATTTCAAGATAGCTAGGAAAGAGGGTCTTGAATGTTACAACCACAAAGAAATGATAAATGTTTAGAGGATAGATAAGCTAACTATTCTGATTAGATCATTATACAATATGTACATATATTGAAACAACAAACTGTACCCCATAAACATGTGCAATAAAAAAATAAATTAGAATTTTTAAAAACCTTTAATCAAAAAAGTAAAATAAAGTAAAAATTAAACAGCCTTATTCTTGAGTTAAATCTCACACCAACCCATTTTTGCATTCAGATCTTCTCCTTTACGTGGGGCTCTTCTGCTTGCTGGAACACAGTGAAAAGGATAGACTGGACCAGCTTCCGCAGAGATTACAAAAGAGAAAATGGCAAAATTTATTTTTAGCTTAATAAAATTTATTTTAAGGCATACTTACTATTTGCTTTATAGATGATTTAAAATAAAGCTTTTGTCTATCAAGTGAGTATAGTTTTGACAATTTAGTAAGTGGCTAATTCAACTGCAATTAATGAAGTAAAATAGAAAAATTCATGACTATGAGAGTTTCAAGCAAAATCTGTTATGTTTTCCATTTCACAACTATCTTAAAACTGTTAGGAACCGTTAGGGAGTCTGACTTGATTCTCTATTTTAAGAGGAACATCAACAAATAGGTTTGCCCAGAAGAAGGTGATAGTGTTGATAAAAGTTCCGGAAACCCTCTCTCTTGAAGGATGAAGGAAATGGGGATGGAGCATGCTAGTTGTCCTCAAATATTGGAAGAATTGCATAGAGAGAATGAAAGAATGAGCTTTTAAAACTCAATTCTAATTGTGTCGCTCTTCTACTTAAAATCCTTCCTAGTTATGCACCACTCCTAAAGTTTAAATTTCCTTTCTTGCCTCATAAAGACCATTCAGATGTAGCCTTGCTGCCTCCACGGCCTGTTTTCTCACCACTTCCTCCATTTCAGCCACCAACCCCAATATATTCCATGCTCTAGCCATACTGAAATTCATTCAGTTCCTCAAAAACCCATTCTCTGTTGCTTTCAGGCTTCTGAGTTTGCTGTTCCCATTTCTTGGGACACCTTCTCACTGTCTTTGCTGAACTATACTTACGTATCCTTCAGCTCTCCGCTTGATAACTTAATCTAGGAGACTTAACTTGGTCACCCTATCTCCCTACACAGAGACAGGATGAGGTTAGGGACCTCTCCTGTGTACTATCAGAGCACAATGTCCCTCCCCTGGGATGACACTTGTTACACTACATTCTAATTGCCTGAGATCCTCTTTCACACACTGGACCCTATAAGCTCCATGAAGATGAAGGTCCAAGTCTCTCTTTTTCATCATGTCTCCAGAATCTAGTGAAATGATTAAATCAATAAACATTCTATCTTTTTGATAGGACAAATTTCAGACCAATGCAGGAAAGTTGCATGAAAAAAATTGCTCAAATTAAGGAAAAATTTCCTCTGTTCTCTGTCTTGACCTCCTGGACTGAGACCCCCAGCCTCCAGACCTCAGGGGCTCAGGCCTGTCAAGGTTCTGCACCCACCTATGGGAGGAATGAAAATTTGTTGGAATCTTGGGAGCTCAGCTCCAGACAGGATCCTTCTCTCCTGTTGCTTTCTGCACCCCCGAAAATTTCTAGATTAATAAAAGAATTTTTCTCTTATTCTTGAGGTAATTCCTTAGAGAAATATTTGTTCTGTCTGAATGGTTGGCACTTCACATTCTGAATCTAAATGGTCCTCCAGGTATTGAAGTTCAAAAGGATTAGTCAACCCATTTATAATATGATATTTTTGGCATGGCAAGAATAAAATAAATTATTTAAGTACTAATAGTTTTTTCAAAAACATACACTTCCAGTTTGTAAAACCCTTGAGGGCTAACAAAGTGTACTAATTAAGTGAGTGATTCTGAGAACATTTTATTCAGACCTTTACTTTTATGCTGTGAAGTAAAAATCCAACAGAAATTATTTACATGAGCAACCTCCTAATCTATATTAACATATTAATGAGCATGCATTTTATTTATAGTTTATGATCCTCAGATATATTGAACATAACTATGGGAACATAACTATGTCCCTTATGTGAGTGTTCCCTTCCAAATTTAACTCGTAAAGATGTGTGTGTGTGCATGTATGTGTGCAGTTTGTTTATATTAACATCAGTTAGAAATTCCCCATCTCAAAATTTAAAAAAGCTTTTAGTGGAACTATCCTTTGTCCATTGTCTTTTCATCTGCTTGAAACAAAGAATTCATCTTGAATTGGGCCCCCAAAGGCAACCAGGAGAAGTACATTTAAGAGATTCCCTTTAGGGTGAGTCCGTGAAGTGTGCAAATCTTGAGGCTGTCATTTTTGTGTTCTGACACTAATGCCCAGTCAATGGCAGGCAGCCAACTTCCCTATGAAGGGCACTCTGGGGCAGGGATTGGGAAGCATTAAGGAGCTTTAAAGGAGGAAAAGATAATTACCAAATATCCAGTTCATTTTATAAAAGCCTAGTAAAGTCTAATAATAAAATGTCTAGATTATAAATTGTGAGATTATCTTTTAGAGCAAACTGTATTCCAAACAATACAGGGAAAATAAATTGCTTTATCTATATTTAATCACTACACAATATAAATCCAATTATCCTGAAAGTGCACAGGACTTAATATTTTTATTTGAAAAAAGGGATTCTCTAAATGATTTCTGTCCATAAATTTCTATGCTATGTTTAGTCTTAAAAACCTAAGTCAAAATTTATTTGCTGAGAGTCTTAACCCATTAATGTTGGAGACCTCACATCCCAACATCCCAATATACTATCGCTGTAAGAGAAGATGTGACATTTTAACTAATTGTAATGTCCTCAGAGTCAGAGTTCCCTTGATAGAGATCTGCCTTTAATTTGAGATCACGATGTTTAGACTTCCCTGAAGTGCTTCTGTTGATTTTACTAAAAAGGCCGTCACTTATTTAAGGGAGTTTTGAAAGCTTTTTTTAATGTCTCTTCTCAACGTGAGAGTTTTTATTTATTTCTCACATGTTCAGAAGGCACTCAAAGTGTTGGGGGGGGAAGCACCTACCAAAATGCTGAGCTAATGGTGCTGTCCAAGATTTGTACAAGCAGAATACATAGAATTCAGCTGAAACAGTGGGTCATCGATAAAAATAACCAGTTAGAAAAACACTTGCAAAATGGCATTTCAAGTGACATACAGTGCTCGTCAATTCTGCAGATCTTACTTCATTCTCCCAGCACACAGTATGAAACTATGCGAAACATTTTTTCTAAATGGAGTACATATCTGACTAGGTATCCTTTAGAATACTCATTGTGGAAACAATATAGTCATTCAAATGAGGCTGTTATTGTTCTAAATGTATTTAAAAATTAGCTTAGAAGAATTTCTTCACGAAAGAGTACACAAAGCACATAATAGAAACATCAGTTTCATTACTTTTATTTACCTGCTTTACTAATAAAAAACAATTCTGTCTGGCTTGATTGGTCTCATTATTCAGTACAGTTGGTTTTATTGTTATCCCTCGAGACAGTCTTTCCAGACCTCAAATTTGCTCTCTGATGATGAATATTTACTGTTTCCAGAATATTCATAAGACTGTGTTGACATTCTGAGGGTCATCTTGGAAGTTCTCTCCGTCACGGTCTGAGCTGAAACATCTCCTGGGAAGCGTGTAGCTGCCTACGGTGATTGCTTTTAAAGAGATCTTGCTTAGTGTGATGTGCAATTATAGCAGATAATTAAGGAACTCATTTGCCCAAACCTATAGAGGTAAATAAGTTGCAATATTAAGTGAGATTGGATGTAACATCTAGAATTTTTTGTGTGTGTTACTCAGTATAGCTTATACCATATCCCTTAATGAGTTTGTCTCACAATAGTATGGAGAGTAGATCTCAACCACATGGAAACAATTATTTTGGAGAACAATGTCTAAGATATTACACAAACTTAGGCAGCAAGTTACAGTTTAAACATTTTCTCTGACTCAATGCAACATTTAGTTCAAACAAAAGTAGTGAGTGAAAGCAAACCAACAAAGGGTTATAATAGAAGCCCATGAAAACTTTCTTTTTTTCTAGACAAATAAACTAGATACAACAGAGTAATGAAAATATCCCCTTTTACTTTTTCAAGCCACTCTATCTAGGAAATCATTCTTTGTTCTTAAATTATCAATATCTTTCTTTTTTATCTGAAGTGAAGGAAAACTAGATCAGAAATGAAGACAGAATTAGGTTTCAAAAATGATGTTGGAAGATACAAGTAGAGAGACACATTTTTTTCCGCATGGAAAGAGGAAAGGAACAACCGCTGTAATTGGCATGACTGAGAGGTGCACGGGCGGGAGGGTGCTCATGCACCTTTCCACCCCTGTGCCGTGCTGTCTGGCTCCACGTCCTGTGCTTCGGGTCGCTCTGCTAGCTCCTGGCATCCAACCGGCCCTGCGGTGCTAAGCAGGAAATGTTCCTACACAGCAATTCATTCCACTTCCGGTCCCAGCTGCTGCTGTGTTGGCTCTTATCACCAGCCTTGGCAGTCATATCCCAAAACTATTTTTATATATCATACCATTACTCTGAATTTGTTTTTGAGGAAAAATGCATACCTAGTGCTGAAATTTGATCTTGCCAATAAATCATACCATATCCATGTGAGAATTTGGCTAGAGGGCCTCTGGAAGGGTACTAACAATCCAGAAAGTTAACCGAATTGGCCAAAGAGGTCGCCTTTGGGAGGAGGAATGGGCTAATGATCAGGAAAAAGCACAAGGAATCTTCTGGGTCTTGATGGTGATTATATAAACGTTCACCTGGTGAAAACTCATCAAACTTTATACCACTGACTTATGCACTTTTTTGTATGTAGGATACATTTCTCCTAAAAAGTGTTTTATGATATCAAAAGTATCAAACATTTAGCAATAACAAAAGACATAAACTTTCCCCACAGAGAAAACTATAGCACTCCATTATGAAATATTAAAGAAGACCTACAAAAATACAATTATACCATCTCCTTGTCTGAGAATACTCAATATTGCAAAGTTATTAAATCACCCTAAATCGATCTGTATATTCAGTATGGTTACAGTAAACACCCCAAACCATTGCTCACACACGCACATGCACTTGTGACTTTATCAAGCAGTATCTTATTGATGGGAAAAAAGGTAGTAAAAATCCAAAACTGATCTGAAGAAACAAAAAAACGAGAAGGGTGGTCTTGCAATGCCATATATCAAGATTTGTTAAGAGTACGATACCAATGAAGAATTGCATTTGTTCTAATATTGCAATTTTAATATCAATCATAATTGCATCAGTTATTATTTTGCTGCGGATGAGAATACAGAGCTCAGCATCAGTCCCAACCCTACATGACCATTTGATGCGTGCCTGAGGATTCACTTCAGAACTGTGTGATGAAGGACAGACCTGCAATAAATCTACCTTTAAATCAAGAACTGGAGCTGCTATGGCTGAAATGTTTGTCCCCTCCCAAACTCATATTGAAATTTAAGTGCCATTGCAATGGTATTAAGAGGTGGGACCTTTAAAAGGTGATTAGGCCATGAGGGTACTGCCCTCATGAACAAATTAACACTCGCATCAAACGAGCAGATCTGTTCTCTCAGGAGTGGTTTCCTTAGAAAAGAACAAGTTCACTCTCCTTTTGTTTCTCTCTTATCCTCTCTTTGCGCTTTCACCATGGAACAGCACAACAAGAGGGACTTTGCCAGATGCCAGGCCCTCAATTGCTCAGCCTCCAGACCATGAGCCAATAAATTTCTGTTTATTGTAAATTACCCAGTCTCAGGTATTCTGTGATAGCAGCACAAAATGGTCTAAAGCACGTGTTGTGACAGTTACATATGCATACGGAAAAAAATAAATTAATTTTTATCCACAATTTACCCAGAGATTAACTCCAAATTGAATATAGATCTTACATTAAAAGCAAAACATTAAAGCTTTTAGAAGATAATATATGAGGATTTCCTCATCATGACATATACCCAAGAAAAAATTTCTTAAACAAACCTAAAAAAAACCACCACTAAGTATAAAGAAAAAGCATTATGTCTTGCTACCTCAAAAGCAAGAAACTCTGTCCCTGAAAAAAAAAATCACAAATGAGCAAAAAGATGAGCTGTTCACAGGTGGTGAAACTGAGTTCAGAGAAGTTAAATAAGTTGCCTAAAATCACACAACCAGTAAGAAATGAGGCAAGGAGAAGAACCAGGCTCTCAAGCATTCTTGCTTTTTCCCTGCACCACTGAGCTGTTATGGTGTTTCCTTTGAAGAGCCGGGTTGTGGCATAGGGTTTATTTTACTTTGCTGTGATTCTTTAGACTCCACCAAGTGCTCAGAGCCTAAGAAACGTCTTTGTATTAAACTATGCATAATGTTCAGACAACTCTTCCACAATTTCCTTAAAAATCCCAAGATAGGCATGTGCCACCATGGTTCACAATGACAAACATGTTTCTAAACCCTCATAGAAATAATTTGCTTCATTTTTAGTCAGGAGGTACTTAGATTGAAATTCATTTAAATTCCATAAAGCAAACCAATTTTCATCACCCTAGACTGTATCTTTCAACGTTCAATATAAGGACCACTATTTCCTGCATTAACCTTCAGTAAATGTTATCCTCAGTTGCTGAGCAAGTTCATATCCAGAGCAAGAAATTATATTCATTACAAATGCATTTACATGCTGAGGTTGATCCTTAAAAGCTAGTAACTCTACAGACATATTTCAACGGGAAAGGGGAAGAAAAAGAAGGTTGTGAGTTAGCTTTGTAATGGAGCAAGACTTGTTCTTTGGGCATATTTTTAAATTATGTAACAATACCAAACATATTTAAACAGGGATAATCAGTTTTATTCACAGAGATAACCCATTAATCAGTTACAATATATTTAGAGGAGGCAGTTAAGAGAGTGACTGCCTCAGGCACCAACCTTCCTAACCTATGCCTGACTCTACCTAAATTTAGTAGTACTATTGAAAGTCTTTTTGTGTGTGTGAAAGGGAATGAACATCTTGATTATTAATCAATGCAGGTCTACCCTGGGGATGCTGCAGATTAGATTTAACAAAAAGGTAACATCAGAATAACTTGGCATTTGTGTCAAAAAGCAGAAAAATAGTTGAATAGAAAGAAGTTTGGGGAAAAAAAGCAACAGAAATCATGACATTAGACTGACGAAATTTTATAAGTCTGAATTTAGGAAGGAATGGTTATGTTTCTTCTGCAGCTTTACAAACAATAAACTGTTATGCAAATGTTGACATAACAAGTGATAATTTTGTTATCTTAATAGTGGCATGAGAATTACTTGGAACTCATGTTGTCTGACAAAATGAGACCATAATTATCCTCCTCCCTTTTCTGTGAAAGCAGGTATACATCATGCTGCCTTCCACAATCCATTTGGATTGGATTTGGACATTTCCAGCAGCAGAACTGGGTTATACTTCTCAGCGTACACACACACACACACACACACACACACACACACACACACACACACACACACACACACATTTCTGATTTTGAGCTGGACACTTAGGTTTATGTATGGAAATCTATCACTGGGGTTTGGCATTTAGATATACAGAGACATGATTGTCAGACATGAGAGGCTGGGGACAGCTGAAGCCATATTGCAGAGGTATAACAGGGTCTCTCTCTCACCATAAAACTTACTGTGAATCAAGAGATCTTGAGAACACAAGGGCAGGAGTTTATTTGGGGTACAGAGATACCAGCTTGTCCTGACCCATTCATTTTAGCAGATCATGTCTAGGCACAGGGGATGAGGGAACTGTATGGACGTAAGAAAAGTCATTGTGGGACGTACCTTGATTAAATTAATATAGAAGAGGATTCTTCTCCCATCATGGAAGTATTATAGCTTGGAAGGATCATTGGAGACACTAAATCAGAGGTCACAGGATTAATGGCAGCAGTGGCATTCAGGGTGGCAGAAGTAGTCAGCTGGATCAAAGCTGTGATCCCACACTAGACCTGCTGGCTGGCCTGGGTACCACTGATTCTGCATTCCCGTGAAGCTGTAGTTCTCATTGCAGCCTTGGTGACAGACTTGTGTCAACCCATACTATCAAGACTGGGTGGCTTATTCAGAATATTACTTTGTAGGATGCTTAAAACTTGTACTTAGCTGGCCATACAGAGTGGTACGTGAAAGAGCTACTTACGGAATGCTCGCTCCTTTGGAGGTCAGCCCATACTCTCCTCTACCCATAAGAGATCATAATGTAAAAGAGAATTTTCACTTCCAAGAGTGATGAACCTGCAGATGACAAGGGTATGATTCCTCATGGAAATGAGCCTGAAGCTTAGGACAGATTTCTTTTGAACACAGATAAGTCTCGGGGGATGCTCAGAGCCATATAAAAGACAAGACTCCTCACATTCAGGCATGGGGGAGGCTGGGTCCTAGGAAATCAAGTTTTAAATATCTGTGTTCACCAGCTGGGAAGCCAAGAACATTGGGATAAACAAAGTGGGAAAGTGTGCTGTTCACATTTGTGAGTCAGTTTTTCTTTGTCAAGACTACTAACCCATCCCTAGGACAGAACAGAGACACCAGGGCATGGTCCTCACCAGTCTTTTCACAGAAAATGGCCACAAATATGTGTGTTCCAGAGGCTGCCCTGAGTGCCAGCCTTTCTGTCTATGACCTTCCATAGGCATCGGCAGACTTCTACATATGAGCGCTCTCCCCCCCACCCCCAAACCTAACCAGCTGTGGACGAATTTGTACAGCCCTCCAATACCAGCAGGTATGTACAGACACAAAAAGTGTCTTTTGATTTAAAGTATAAAAGAAGTGCTTTCTAGAACTTCAACACTATTTGAAAATGAAAAGTGTTTTTCCAGTATTAGAGAGAGAGAAAATATGAACTCCTTTTTTCTCAGTAAATCTCAAAATAGAAAAGCAGCCCTATCCAAGTTGTTTACCATCTGCTGGCTGGTGACCCGCACATAAACAGATGGCAATATTGTTCTTGCTTCTGATATCCAGTAGACATTCACATCACAAGAGCTGTGGGCACTCCAGGTAGAGAAGACAAATATAGGCTGTCTATTGATCCCCTCCTGTTTAGAACCTTTGCCTTCCAGCGAACATGGAACACTTGATGGGGGAAGGTAATAGATTCTTACCCGTATATATTCTTTTCATGTTTTATAGGAAAAATTATAGATTCTAATTTGAAGTAACAAAAATCCAATCCTATCTGAAAGGTCTAAATTCAGCAAGGGTAATGAGAAATATATTCTTGCAGAGGGAAAAAAATCAATTTAACACACAATAAAAGCTGGACCACAGAATATCTATCTGGATCATTCTTTAATTAAAAAATAGAATTTGCTTTAAACTATGGACTCTTCAGTACATTCCCATGATCATTTGAAGTCTGAATCCAGGAGTCTTCCCTTTATTCTCCCATATCCTCTCACCAACCCCTTCCCATTTCTGCATTTTATTGAAGCCCCTGACAGACAGACCAAACCCACCAGGGACTATTAATCCTCAGGAACATTTCCTTGAGGTGGAGACCTTCCTTTTTCTCTCACAACAAAGCTTATCTCTCCTCTAGGTGACTCAAACCAAACTGATAAGCAATTCACAATAAAGGATTCCTAATGTGTAATCATAACTGGGGTAATCTTTAGGATTTCTTTGCATTTTTACTGAATATTACTGTTCAATATGGCCCAGTGTAATAAAGTCACTCATACTGATTCCGGATCCCACACAGGGATGTGACTTCAGACTTTGACCAGATAATTCTTTGTTCCTGAACCCAGCCCTGATGGGGCATCTTGAGGTGTTGGAAATGTTGGGTTGATTTTTTAACTTTATTTTTTCTTAATGTTTGTTTTATTTAAAGTATTACTCACTAATAATTTTAAACATTAAATAGTTAAATAGCCCTAAGAAGATTATTCCAAAAAAAAAAAAAGCAATATTCTTTGTTTCCTGAGCTTTGACTTCATCTTTTTTCCCAGAAGAAACCACACTCAACCTTTCTGGCTGTTTCCTGCCTCTCTGATATTTCTAAGAGATACAAATATACAAAAATTCTTTTCTTATGATTTGATGATTTTATACAATACTAATCCAAAATTTTATAAATTGAGGATTTTAGTACCCTTGTATGATCTTTTTCTTTCTTTAACCTTTCAATCTATTTTATATTATTTTGAATTAACCCAATTAGTACTTACCATATATTGTTAAACACACACAATCGTTTGTTTCCAGTCAAGGCACTTATGACTATATTTCTATTTTTATGCCACCTTTTGTTTTACCTGAAGTTGATATGTCCATCAATTTATCGTTGTCTGTCTTTGAATATTTACTAAGTCTTTTGATATCCTTTGACAATTGTACAAAACCCTCTCGACACTTTTTTCCACATAATCAAATGCATGAGAAAACCCTTCAATCACATTTCCTTTTTATTTCTCTCCATTTACTGCAATCTGGACAGGCAGGTCTCCAGGCATGCCGTGTGGCTGTCGATCTGGAATTTGTTTTCCTATCACTGACAAACCCATTTCCTAGCTCTTCTATGTTGTATTCTCTGTTTTCTACAGCCCAAGTCCATCTCTTTCTTAAATTGCCCCCTTCATTCTGCTAAAATACTTGGGTATTTCTTAAGGTTCATGGATGGACTCATATTATCTTTCAATTCTATTTTTCCAAGAACTTTCTGAAGTTCCCTCATACGTCTTTCAGTAGTTTCTTGAGGAAAGGTGCACCAGAAGTAAATTCTTGACATATTTTCCGTCTTAGCATTCTACCCTCACTCTTGAATGGCAATCTATTTAAATTTAGAACTTTAGGCTGAAAATAAGAATTTTAATTTTGAAAGTGTTCTTCCTTAATCGGCTAGAGTCTAGTGTTACTGTTGAGAAAACAGATGTCTTCTTTTCAGGATTCTTTGATCCATCGTTCCTGTCTGAAAGTTTTCCAGAACTTTTTCTCATCATTGTTCTGAAATTTATGATGATATGACCTGGGGTGGTTTCTCCCCCCAGTGCCAAAATGAAGCAACATTCTGGCTGTATTCCAGCACTGGGTGCAGAAAACAAAACAGGGAATTTACCACCCAAAATACAAACTATTTAATGCCCCCGTTGCCATTCAGCTCTTCCCACCAAGGCCTCTGTGCCTGAGACCTCTGTGGAACACCATGCCCCCGTGGCCCTACATGCCATAACGCCTGGGACTTCTATTCCTGAGTCTTTCCAAGGTCGTGCATGGAAAGCCACCTCTTTCTTTTTTTTTTTTTTTTTTTTTTTTTTTTTGTCTTTTTGTGACCAGCTGCACCGCGCTCAGCCAGTGAGCACACCGGCCATCCTTATATAGGATCCGAACCTGCGGCAGGAGCGCTGCTGCGCTCCCAGCGCCGCACTCTCCTGAGCGTGCCACGGGGTCGGCCCAAGCCACCTCTTTCTTATCATAACACTCACACACCCTGCCTACCTGAATTGTTCTGTTCCTTTTTAGTTTCATTGATGGTATTTCTCCTTGTATTTGGGGATAATTTTTGAGAAAAAAAAAAAAACAGAGAAATATCTTTACTGTGCCATATTAAAAGCTTAAGTCTATGTAATTTTAGTTTAGTTTGGCCTTTTTAAGCCAGTATAAACTTTGCTATTAATCATATTTTAGTACTTTTTTCTTCTCCAAAAGCAGCAGATACATGGCTTAGTGTAAATATTGATACACCTAAGTATTTGAAGGTTTGGGGCTATGAATCATTTTTGTTAATTGGAGTTAAAGGAAAAGTTTTTAAGTGATACCTGATAGGCCAGCTTATTGTCATCAGAATTAAAAAATTAGAATATAATATTTTTCTAGTGAGTTTTTCCATAATGAACATCCTAGAAAAATAATTTCCAACTGACCTTTAAACCTGTGTGAATAATCTGGGATCTAGATTGGCTGGAATGTCAATTTTTCACAGCCCATTTCTCTAACAATAATTCTACTTTCCACTTCCTTCATGTTAAAGCCATTGCTCTTTCTGTCTTCTGATTCCTGAAAAGCAAGCCTTCTGCTGAGTCCAGGCAAGAGCCCTCATAGCATGGAATGTCCCTATAGCACAGCAGTACTATGTCACTGAATAACACTGTAACCAAATGAATGACAATAACTAAGTTGAAAATTCAGACTGTGTTCTTTCTGGTGGGATTTCAGACTAATAACAAATGGTTTTTAATCATGGGTTTTATTTGAAAGTCTGGGATATAATCAGATTTATACTTCAGATTACAATATACATTTCTTAGAAGGGATATATTTTTTAAATCCTAAATCTCCCAAGTAACTTTAATTCATGTAACAGCAAAGCAACACTGGTCAGGAAAAAACACTCAAACAGAAAGAGAGAGAAAAAAAGAGACTGATTCACTGCAGCAGGTTCAATGGAGGATTTTGAGCTTTGCTGGGGGAATCTTGACAAAATAATTCATATTTCAGCATTTCACAGAAAACAGAAAGTTTTCTACATTTCCTTCTTTCAGTGAGAAATCTGTGCAACTCCAAACGCAGGAAAGATTTTTTTGACAGTTCTTTTTTATTGAAAGATAATTAATTATATATATTTGTGGGGTACAGAATCAAATATCACATGAACAATATGTGGTGATCAAATCAGGATAATTAGTATACTTGTGTTTACAAAAATTAGTCAACCATTGTAACCCTTAACTAATTTCTTGCTAACCTCCCTCCCACTCCCGCTTTCCTACCTCTAATAACCACAGCTCTGTTCTTTTTTTTTTTTTCAAAGTTTGATATATTATTATAATTGCTTCTTTCTTTCTTTCTTTTCTTTATTTTAGCTCTCACTTATGAGTTAGGACAAGCAGTATTTTTCTATCTGTGCCTGGCATATTTCATTTAACATAATTTTCTCTAAGTTCATCCATGTTGTTGTGAATGGAAGAATTTCATGCTTTTTTACAGCAGAGTAGTATTCTACTGAGTATATATACCACCTTTTCCTTAACCAATTGTCTGTCGATGGACATTTAGGTTGATTCTAACTGCTGGATATTGTAAAGAGGGCTGCAATAAACATGGGAGTGCAGGTATCCCTTCAACATGATAATTTCCATTCCTTTGGATATATACCAAGCAATGGGATTGTTGGATCTTATAGCAGTTCTATCTGTAGTTGCTTGAGGAAACTTCATGCTGTTTTCCATAGTGGCTGCACTAATTTACAGTCCCACCAACAGTGCAGGAGGGTCCCCCTTTCTCCACATCCTTGCCAGCATTTGTTATTCTCTGTCTTTTTGATAATAGCCAGTCTAACTCGGGTGAGATGATATCTCAATCTGGTTTTGATTTGCATTTCTCTGATGCTGAATGTTGTTGAGCATTTTTTCATCTGTATGTTGGCTATTTGTATATCTTCATACGAGAAATCTCTACACAGCTTCTTTGCCCATTTTTTAATTAGGTTACTTGTTTTCTCACTGTTGTTTGTGGTCCTCATATATTCTAGATATTAATCCCTTGTCGGATATATAGTTTGCAAATATTTTCTCCCATTCTTTAAGTTGTCTTTCCACTCTATTAATTATTTCTTATGCTCTGCAGAAGCTTTTAGGTTGATTTAATCCCATTTGTTTATTTTTCTTTTGTTGCCTGTGCTTGTGGGTCTTATTCATAAAGTTTTTTCCCAGTCCTATATCCTGAAGTGTTTACCCTATGTTTTCTTTTAAGAGTTTTATAGCTAGTTTCAGGTCTTATATTTAAATCTTTAATCCATTTTGGGTTGATTTTGGTATATGGTGAGAGGTGCGGGTCTAGTTTCATTCTTCTCCATAGGGATGTCCAGTTTTTCCAGAACCATTTATTGAAGAGGTAGTCTTTTCCCCAATGTACTTTCTTCTTGCTTTTGTCAAAGACCAGTTGGCTGTAAGTATGTCAGATGATTTCTGGGTTCTCTATTATGTTCTATTGGTCTGAGTGTCTGTTTTTATGCCAGTACCATGTAGTTTTGGTTGCTAGTGCTTCATTGTATAATTTGAAGTCAGGTAGTTAGTGCAGGTAGTTTTATGCCTCTGGCTTCATTTTTTGTTTGTTTGATTGTTTTGTTTTGCTCAGGATTGCTTTGGCTATTCAGGGTCTTTTGTTGTCCCATGAATGTCAGTACTGTTTTTTTCTATTTCTGTGAAGAATGTCGTTGGTATTTTGATGGGGATTTCATTGAACCTATAGATTGCTTTGGGTAGTATGGACATTTTCACAATGCTATTTCTTCTGATCTAAGAGCATGGAATGTCTTTCCACCTTTTTGTGTCCTCTTTAATTTCTTTCAGCAGTGATTTGTAGTTCTCATTGTAGAGATCTTTCATCTACTTGGTTAAATTGATTCCTAGGTTTTTTTTTTTTTTTTTTTTGGTGACTATTTTAAATGAAAATCATTTACCATTTTTGTTCGATATAAATTAAAATTCTGTGGTAACTATGCAACTATTCTTGAGATTTGCCTTTGTAATTGAGAAAAAAGAGATTTTAATTAAAACAATGTAAAGGTAACAAACAGTACCGTGTATGTGTAATTGTGTTGTTATTATTACATTTTCAATGTGTCTATCAATTTATTAAGATGTGAAAAAGATATGTTATGAGTTAAAGAAATAATACATACGTCATGAAAGCATAGCATAGTCAAATATATTTCAGAATGGGAAATTCAAACAAGTGTATTTTGATCTACATCCTAAAAATATTACCAAGATTATTTCTTCAATGTATAGTTTTTACTTTCTTTTCCTTCTACTTTTAACCACTTCTAGTGGACTTAATGCATTAATCATTCCTCTGGATTACAAACCTTGAAAAGGAACACATTAGCCCATTTTCACCATCAAACAAAATATCTCCATGAATAAATGGGACACACACAGTAAATGTTGAGTCTTGGAAAAAGAAAAGGTAAAAGAAAAGAGAATTTGTAACTATGGGGTGTTAAAATACATAAATTTACATTTTTATCAAGCTCCCTGAGGGATTCTGGTGCAGATGGCCCAAAGATCAGTTTTGAAAGACACTAGTCAGAACATAGGAAATATGTGATCAGAGAAATTTGGCATGAGAGAAAGGGTTTTAAAGATTCAAAAACTGGAATGAGGTAGCTGGACACATGGGCTCAGAGGAGGGAAAGGATGGACATTTGAGGCAGCAACAAAAAAAAAGAGAAAAGAAAAGAAAAGATGGAAATGGAGATGCCATAATAAAAATTAACAAAATTAAACAATTCACAATGTTTTCTGGCCCAGCCTACCTGCAGTTATTCACTTATTATGCAATATTCTGACCTTGGCATTATGTTACTGACCTCAAAGATATTAAATAGTACCTAGTAACTAACCACACTAATGCTTGACCCATAACCCATTCCCAAACGGGTTTTCTCTTATGTAACAATAATCTTCTCTCATCTTTTTAATCTTGTGGAATTAATAGCAAGTGAATGAAACCAAAATCAAATTATGAAAATTTCTTCAGCACTTCAATGTATAATTATACATTAAAAGAACTTGATCTTAATGTTGACAGTTGCTCTTATTTACACTTAGAATTAATACATAAGTCTCTAATTTTTCCTAGAATCATAGAATGTCAGTGTTCAAGTTGAGGGAGTCCAGTCCAGCCACCCAGCCTGTCAGTAGCACTGGGTAACACAAGCAATTTAGCCTGAGGTGAGCACCTGGCATCTGCATATCCTGCACACCTCCCCTGACCCCTCAGGACCCACCCAGTCCTAGCCGACTAGCTCAGATACCACCTGCAAATCACACAGAGATTTCAATTCCCTAGCATGGAACAGTTTGATGGAAATTTTATGTGTCAACTTGACTGGGACATGGTACCCAGGTACTTGGCCAAACACCAGTCTAGATGCTGCTGTAAAGGTATTTTTAGATGAGAGTAACATTTAATTCAGTAGAATTTGAGTAAAAAAGACTACCCTCATCCAATCAGTTGAAGGCCTTAAGAGAAAAGACTGAGGTCCCCCATGAAGAAGGAGTTCTGCCAGCCGTGGCCTTCAGACTTGAGCTGCAACATCACCTCCTACCTGTGTCTCCAGCCTGCCAGCCTACCCTGCAGATTTTGGATTTGCCAGCCCCAGAATCTCCAGAGCCAATGCCTTAAAATACATCTCTATGTGTGTGTATGTGCACTCACACGTGCACACACACACACACACACATCCTCTGGAGTTTGTTTCTCTGGAAACTAAGACAGAGACTCCAGTGCTCAGCTCCTAACACCTGCCTGTTCCTTGACTGAGCCTCTTCCCTCAGGGCACAGCCTCTGTGCCAGGTCGAGTTCCCCATTTAGCCATGAAACTTGCTCTCGATGCTCCAACATTGATTTCAGAGTCTTTATTTTTCTCTCAAATGAAAGAGGGCTTAGAATTTTTCTAATCCAATTCTGTTATTTTTATTTGAATAAACTTACACCCAGACACCAATCCACTTGCCCAGGATCTCACCAACAGAACCTGGCAGAGCAGAAATGAGAGACCCTTCCCTTGCTCTGGGCTCTTCCTACTGCCTCATGTGCCTGGTTCTTCCCTCCTCCCTCATGCCGTGTTATGCTTCAGTGCTCTTCCATACTCTAGTTAACCACACAAAGCACCAGGTAAACTAGATGAATATTTCAGGCATTGGCTTACTATTCCTTATAGCTTGTAGATGATATTTAGGGACATGGGGAAGGATATTAGGTGATCTCTTCACTGCAGACATGACAAATCTTGTTATAATGAAATATGGTACTGTCTGACTTAGGCTGGTTTCCCCAAAATCAGAACCTGAGATTATGATTTGTATAAAAGTGTCCTTGAGATTAGGGTTTGTGTCCCCAGGAAGAATCAGTAGGGAGTAGGGAAGGAGGAAACAGACCAGGAAGAGAGGTAGGCCAAGCAATGGAATGATATCAAGCAAATTTCCTCAGAGAAAGACACCTGCAGCTGCAGGCACTGCTGCCGCTGTGGACACTGCAGATGCGAGGGAGGCAATTGCAGCCACCAGCGCTACTGCCACTCCCATGAGGTAACCCCATTGTTGCCATGCCCATGAGATAACTCCACTGCCACCAAAGACACTGCCAGAGAGGCAGTTTCAGCCACCAATGCTGCTGCTGCCACCAGAAGGTAACCCCACTGCCAGTATGGATACCGTGGCTACATAGACTGACACTGTGGCAACCGCAGCCAGGCAGGTGGCTACTGCAACAACCACTGCCACAATTACCACTACCACTGGCACTGCCAGGCAGCCACTATCATTGTGTGAGTAGCCCACCACCACTACAGCTACCAGTAGCATGTTGGCAGCCTTCCAGGGCCACTGCCACAGCCACCACTGCCAAAAGGGCAGCCTGCTACCACAGCAGCAGCTCTAGCGGTCAATACCAATGTGTAGGTGGAACGCCAACCACTCAACTGCATTGACACAAGGAGGGTCACCAGCAGTGTCCAGAAAAGGAGAGTAATAGAAAAAGCAACTGCTCTACCAGATGACCAGACATCAACACAGAGATACCAGAAATACGGAAATATATACTAGAAATACTCGGGGGTCGGGGGAATATGAGTTCACCAAAGGAATACAATAGCTCTTGAGTGCCAGATCCCATTGAGTAGAAAACCCTGGAAATGACAGAAAAGGAATTCTGAGTAAAAATCTTAAGGAAATTCAATTAGATATAAAAAGACATAGATGAAACAATGAACTAAGCGAAACTATCCAGAATATAAATGAGGAAACATACAAAGAGATTAATACCTTAACAAAGAATGTAGCAGAACTCATGGAACAGAAGGAGTCATTCAGTGGAATAAAAAGCACAACTGAGAGCTTAAGCAGCAAGCTAGAGAAAGCTGAAGAAAGAATTTCTGATCTTGAAGACAGTCTCTTCAATATAATTCAGGCAGACCAAAAAGAAAATAAAAAGTAATTTAAAAAATGAAGAAAATCTAAGAAAAATAGCACTTATGCATATAAACATCCAAATCATAGGTGTTCCTAAAGGAGAGGAGAAAGGAAAAGGCATTGAGAACATAATAGTGGAAAACTCCCCAAGTATAGGGAGAGACATGGACCTTCAGATTCAGGAGGTTCAAAGATCCCCAAAAAGATTCAATCCAAAAAGATACTCTCCTAAACACATTATGGTCAAACTAGCAAAACTCAAAGACAAAGAGTTTTTGTCCAAAACAATCCAAAAACAACAAGAGAAAAGCATCAAGTCACCTATAAGGGAGTCCACATCAGACTAACAGCACATGCCTCAACAGAAACTCCACAGACCAGAAAAGAACAGATTGATATATCCAAAATACTAAAAGAACAAAACTGCCAGCCAAGAATATTATTCCCAAAAAGGCCATCATTCAGAAATGAAGGAGAAATAATGTATTTCCTAGACAGACAAAAACTGCAGAGTTCACCACAACACAACTAGCCCTACAAGAAATCCTCAAGGGAATCCTGCATCTGGAACCCCAAAAATGATAATCACTATGATTAATTCACAAGAAAGAACAAAACCTACTGGGAGAACAAAAATGCAAAGGAGAAAGAGAAAGAAATGTACCTTACTACCTCCAAAAACCAACAAACGCCAAGGAAAAACAATAAAAGGGAAAGAAAGAAACAAAAGATATTTAAAACATCCAAATGAAAATTGATAAAAATGCCAGGAATAAGACAATACCTTTCAGTAACAACCCTAAATGTAAATGGATTAAATTCTCCACTTAAAAGACAGACTGGCTGATTGGATTAAAAAGCTAGACCCAATTATATGATGTCTACAAGAGACTCATCTCATCTGAAAAAAACACTCACAGATTAAGAGTGAAGGGATGAAAAAAGATATACCACAGAAATGGAAACCCAAAACAAGCATTATTAACTAAGTACTTTTATACCAGATAAAATAGACTTTAAACCAAAAACCATAAAAACAGACAAAAACAGCCACTATATAATGATAAAGGTACCTATGAGGCAAGAAGACATAACAATCATAAATATACACATACCCAACAGTGGAGCATCCAGATATGCCCAAGTACAGTAATTGCTAGGGACCTGAACACCCCTCTCTGAACACTGGACAAATCATCTGGGCAACAAATCAACAGGGAAACAGGATTTAAAGCACACGTTAGACCAATTGGATATGGCAGACATCTACAGAATATTTCATCCAGTCACCACAGAATGTACATTCTTCTCATCAGCACATGGAACATTCTCTAGGATAGGCCACGTGTTAGGTCACAAATCAAGTCTCAACAAATTTTAAAAAATTAAAATCATTTCAAGCACCTTTTCAGACCACAGTGGATTAACACTAGAAGTCAATAACAAGCAAAACTCTGGAAACTAGGCATACACATAGAAATTAAACAACAAGCTCCTGAACAATATATGGGTCCAAAAAGTAATTAAACAGGAAATCAAAAAATGTATCAAAACTAATAAAAATAAAGACACATCGTGCCAAAACCTGTGGGATACTGCAAAAGCAGTACAAAGAGGGAAGTTTATTGCAATAAATGCTTACGTCAAAAGAATAGGAAAATTTCAAACAAACAACCTAAAGCTACACTTCAAAGAACTAGAAAAACAAGAACAATGAACCCCCAAATTAGTAGACAAATGGACATAATTAAGATCAGAGCAAAACTAAATGATACAGAGACCCAAAAAATGATACAAAAGATCAACTAAACAAAAAAATTGGTGTTTTGAGGAGATAAACAAAATAAACAAACTATTAGCTAGATTAACAACAACAAAAAAAGATGATAGAAGACAAAAAACAAAAATGAGAAATGGAAAAGGAGACATTACCACCACACACCACGGAAATCAAAGAATTGTTAGAGACTATTACAGATGCCAACAGATTTGAAAACTTGGAGGAAAGAGATAAATTTCTGGACACATACAAATTATCAAGACTGAACAACAACAACAACAACAAAATAGAAAACCTGAACAGACCAATAACAAGCAACAAGACTGAAGCAGTAATCAGCAGTCTCCCAACAAAGCAAAGCCCAGGACTGGATGGCTTTCCTGCTGAATTCTACCAAACATTTAAAGAGGAATTAATAAGTATTCTCTTCAAACTATCCCCAAAATTTGAATCAGATGCCACTCTTCCAAACTCATTCTATGAGGCCATCAGCAACTTTATACCCAAAGCAGACAAAGATACAACTAAAAAGAAAACTACAGGCCACTGTCTCTGATGAATATAGACACAAAAGTTCTCAATCAGAGCAATCAGAATACAGCAACACCTCAAAAAAATTATACACTGTGACCAAGTGGGATTCATCCCAGTGAGATAAGGATGATTCAACATATGCAAGTCTAAAAATGTGATAACACCACATGAAAAATAAGTAAACTGGCAGTTTCATGTGAGTCATTAACCTGTGCAAGTGTGGTCAGTGTGGGTCTGCCACTAAAAATGGGCCCTCACCTGCGCTGGGGGACTTTGACCTCAATGCCCCGAGTTTCCTTTAAGTTTCCATAGCAACGTCCCAGTGGAGGCAAATTCTGAAAGCTCTTCTTTCCGCAGGGACTAATCCAATAGTCCCACATGTTCTCACTGGAGTCTGAACTGTGGTAACCTTTTCTCAAGTTTGAGAACCATTAAAGAAGGGACGCAGGAACAAAATGTCAGCTTTATTTGTGGCGATGCTGGATTGGAGAAGGAAGCTTAGCTTGAAGGCCAGAATGGGTGTGGGCTGCTGCCCTGGGGTGGACAGTGTCCAGGGACACGGCATCAGTTCTGGAGTGGGGTGGAGAACGGGGACGAGAGAGCAACTTCAACGTGCAGGTGGGCTGCTGAGAGAGAGAGAGACAGAGAGAGAAAGAGAGAGAGAGAGAGAGAGAGAGAGAAACGTGCACACACAAGGCCCAGCAATTAAATTGGTCCCTGCTCATCCCATGGGGAGAAGACAGGGAGGGATGGAGATAGGAAGCATTGAAAGGCTCCTCAGTGCTTCCTGCAGAAGCATAAAATCATTTTTTGTATGGTCCAAGGCAGAAAAGGGAAGACAGAAAAAAATCCAGTACCCCATGTACAATGATTATCAGTCTCGCAAACTTCTTGTATGTACCAGTTTCCAAAGAAAGTACGCAATACTATCTTTATATTACTGAGCTCTTTTCTCTTTTATGATTTAGAAGGTAATTTATATCTGTGATGCCTCTTAAAGGCTTCGTAATCATTCATAGCAATGTTTAAGTTCTATAGTTCTAAATCTTTACCTCCACTTTATAGTTTTACAATTTTTAGAACTTTATAGTTCTTAATCTTTATCAAAATCTTTATAAGTTCTAAATCTTTACCAATAACAGGCAATCCTCTGGATATAACTTAGGGGGGGAGGAGGAAATCCTTAACTTTTAAAAATAAAAAGTTAATTGAAAAATTCTAATTACGTATGAGTCTGGTTCTTTACAGTTCAGATAAACAGAAGTTGAAAGTTCACCTTTATATTTCGGTTGAGAAAAACTGGGCATCAATTTAGCTCAAGTTATAGATTACAAGAGTACATCAAAAAGTTCACGGAAAAATTGGATTAAAAGATAATACTAACCCTTTCATGACCTTTCTAAAGACCCCTCTTATAGTCCGGAAATAAAGCTAGATGCTTTGTTCTAGATACAGCACCACAGCCTGCCACGGCTCACATGCCCAGCATTGTAGAAGAGGAAATTTAGAAGCCTGTAAGGAACAGAAACAAGACAAGCCAAAAATATAAATCAATAAAAGCTTAAGTTAAGGAGAAAAATCAGTTACTCTACCATGCAGCTACTGCAACAGGTGGAAATAAAAACAGGCTGTAAAAAGGAAGAGGAAAGACAGTTCATCCTAAGCCTGAGCTTCGAAAATGTTTCTCATAAAGCCCCAACTCTGTCTGTCTTGCACCGTTACATCAGAGAGAGGCTCATTGTAAAAGAAGCCTTTTTCTTCCTGTCCAAGAAAAAATACATAAAAAATGCTATCGGGGTGATTCTTATCATGTCTCACTGATGCTTGTGAAGACATATTCATTCATTCATTCATTCATTTATTTATCCATGTATTTATTCATTCTTAGCATTCTGTAAATTAAGCTTTATTTTTTTTGAAAAAAAAAGATAAACTACAGAGGAAAGAAAATACTTATTTTCAAGGCAGAGTTAATCCCAAGAAAAATAATCAAACACATGTGGTTGTCTTCAGCCCTTCCTCCCCTACTTGGCCTTTCCGACAGAGGTTGCTCCTGCTCCACCAGCCACCACCCTCTGCTTTTCACACTCTCCTTTATCCAAACTTGCTTTAGGAGATGATCTGATAAATCCATTCTTCTTAATGCTGTGCATATTAAGACCAGGTAACGAGTAAAGCTACATACATTACATGCACATGATGAGTATTTACATTCTAACCAGGAAAAAAGCCTCGTGCAAAAGAAAGAGCTAAGGGTGGCACTTCAGGAACCAGGCAGAGCAGCAAAGATTTTGCATGAGGGAGACTCTAGGAAAACCGCACAGCACCGTGTATAGACAGGTATTCAATTTCGACAATATACAATATATATCAATAAAGCCATTGTCCATTCAAACCATAGGGCATAATATGGGTTCCTCTAATTGAAGGCTCCCTTAAGGTCCAAAAATAACTCTGGGTCCACAAGGCATTGCTATTCCCCATCAAGAATCTTCTACAAAGAGCACAGCAAAATAACTTTCCCCAGTAGCCACTGAAATTTATTCCTGATCTGAGAAGAACATCTACAGTAGATTATGTGCAGACATTTCAGTGGTGTTAATGTGGTCAGAAAGAACCAAAGACATATTAGCAGATGAAGACATGTTATTTCCACTTCAAATAGGGATTTAATTCTAAGAGAACCATTAACAATGACAGTAACAAACGTTTGTACTTATGTGGACCAATTATTAACTCATTTGTAGAAACTGGGAAATGAAAAAGATGGGCTGGCAACTGGATTCAGCTCCATACTTATTTGGGAGGTTGGGTGAGGAGAGACTTGGGAGGAAGGTTTACCAACCTTAGAAAAACTATCAACTCTTACCATAAAAGCCTTAAACTCAGTGGCATAAGAGCCTCTCTTATGCAATTCTGCCTCTCCATGCCAGGTTTTGAGTAATATCCCTTTTAACCTTCTCAGGACTGATAAATCAACGTGATGATGTATGGGGATAAATGTTCAGAAGTCGTGAGAAATCACTTCACCTTGCATACAATGGCAATCTCAGGAGATCCACCTGGGTGCTGTGCAGTTAATCATAGCATCCTACCAGAACTGGCTGGGTTTATAATGGTAGGTCTCATACTTTAGCTGAGTGACACTCCCCCCCCACTTTTTTTATTATTTGAGGGAATTGTACTGGAAGGATGTCAAGATTCACATTTTCAGCTTATTTAAGAGTTCATGGAATAAGTCACTAGGAAGGAAAAGATGATTGAAGACTAATGTACCGTTTTTGATAAGTCGCTCCTATAAAACCTCGCCCCAACCCAGACAACACTAGGGCAATGGAATAGGAAAATGAGAAGGATTCAAAACTTAATCCACTTCAAAGTCTTTGAGACACCAGGTTTCCCAGACTCCATTCCCATTTTAATATAACAAAAATCAATGGATGTAAAAATTGCCCTTATAACTGGAGAATGCTTAACCCAATCTATTAAATTATCTGTATTATCTATTTGAATTATTAAGATATTCAGGACTGGATGAGAAAAATCATATCTCTGTTGATATATTGGCCAATATATCAACAGAGATATGATTTCCAATTCAATAAATAAGAATCTCAATGTCTTAAATATGAGTATAAACCTCATGTTTATACAGGATACAGGTCATTCATCAATAAAGGTCATTCCAAGATTTTCTCTCATGTCAAAAGACACAGGCACCCTTTGATAACATTCCATGCATAATAATTTGCTTTCAGTATTTTTTAACATCAAATATTGATCAGCAAATTCTCTTCTTCTCCTTTCTCTCCACTTTAGTTCTGCCTCTGTGGCCCATCCTTCCCTAAATGGTCCTTTCTCATTCTTTTTATGTGTAAAATGATATCCAGCCCAGATATCCAGCTCTGATTGGCTTTAGGTGTGTTCTCACATTCTCAATTCATATTACATAACAATTTACACCTCATCAAATGGGTATTAGTTTCCTATTGCTGCTACAGCAAATTAGCACAGACTTGGCAGCTTAAAACAATGCAAAATTATTAACTCCCAGCTTCTGTGGGTCAGAAGTCTGGGTAGGCTTGGCTGGATCCTTTGTCTAAAGATCTCACAATGTTGAGGCTTTGAAGAGGAATCAGATTCCAAGCCCATTCAGGTCGTTGGCCAGATTCAATTCCCTGCAGTTGTAAGGCTGAGGTCCCTGTTTCCTCGCTGGCTGTCAGCCAGGGGCCCACGCTTGCTCCTAGGAACTGGCTGCATTCCTTCTCGTGATTTCCCTGGGGCCCCCTCCAGCAATGGCAGGTTGAGTCCCTCTGACACTTCAAGTCTCTCTGACTTGCCCTTCTGTAACATCTCTCTGACTCCAGAGCTCATGGGACTAGGTTACAACCACCTGGATAATCTCCCTATTATTGCAACCATAATTACATCTAGACATTCCTTTTTGCCATGTATTACCTAGTTGCCATAATGCACTCAGATCCCCGGGATTAGTGTGTGGACATTTTTAGGGGGTCATTCTGGCTACCACAACCCACCCTCTAAGCCACAAAGATTTACATCCTTCCCACAGAGTGAATACTTTCACTCCCTCCCAAAGTCCTCCAGAGTCTCAATCCCTTACAGTATTAGCTCAATGTCTAAAAATCTCATCTAAGCCTCATGAGTTCCAAAGTCTTAAGTATCATCAGTTGAGTAGTATTGTCAGCCTGCTTCTTTGCAGTAGACTTTCTGCATCCAATAGTCTCTTTCATTTCATACTCTTTCTCTTTTAGTACAATGTGACCAGTGCTCCTGCTGATAAAACACTCTCATAACCTTGTGGGCTTTGCATGAAGTTCACATGAATCTCCTCCATGAGAAAGAAGCCCATGTCCACAAATCTTTTTGAGATAATACCTCTCTATTTTTGGCTTCTGCTGAGATGGCTGAAGAACAACATGCTTAGGTTTTCTATAGGCCCTCTAAGTTTCATTGAGAAGATCTGTGAGTCACCCTCTTAATATCTTCAAAGAGCTTTTTTGTGAGACTAAACACTCTGGTCTTTTGATGTTGCCAAGGTCTGAGGAAAAGATCTCACAGCCACACACTCAGCTTTTCACAGGGCCCGGGGATTAGGGCATGGACATCTTTGGGGGGAGGAGGCATTCTGCCTACCATATGTCATGCTACTTATTGGGCTTCAGAATAATTTAATTATTTGCCCCCCAACAGAAAAACAGCTGCTATGATTTGAATGTTTGTCCCCTCCAAAACTCATGTCAAAATGTAATTGCCATTGTAACAGTGTTAAAAGGTGGGACCTTTAAGAGGTGAGGAGGCTGTGAGGGCTCCACCCTCGTACGTGGAATTGTCATCATTATAAAGGGCAAGTGCTTTGTCACCTCCTGCTCTCTTTCTCTTGCCCTCTCACCTTCTCAGCCTTCAGAATTGTAAGAAATAAATTTCTGGTCTTTATAAATTACCGATCTCAGGTATTCTGTTATAGGAGCACAAGAAAACAAAAACAAAAATGAAATAATTTCACTTTTAAATTATCATGAAACCTCAAGATGAGAAGGATGAAAAATAAAATCAAAATAGAGGTGATTAAATATCCACTTAATGAAGACAATAAAGGGCCTACAGCAGGTTGACAAAGGGCAAACATTGCACCCTAATCTCGTGGGAGCTTGTTCAAATTCCGTATTTTATGCCCTCACTCTGATTGACTGAATCCAAATCTCTGGGTGGCGAGACTTGAGAATTTACATTTTTAATAACATCACCAGAAAATTCCGATGCATATTGGAGAAAATAACTTGAAAATACAATTAACAAAAAATCTTAAGGAAATTAAATGGTTATGCTAGAAAACATTGATAGGTTTGAACTTATTAAAATTTAAAACTTCTGCTCTGTGAAAGACACTGTTAAGAGAATGAAAAGACAAGCCACAGACTGGGAGAAAAATGTTTGCAAAACATGTATCTGATAAAAGACATATCTAAAACATATAAAAACTCTCAAAATTCAGCAATAAGAAAAGAACCAACCCAAATAAAAAGTGGTGAAAGATTTGAACAGACACTTCACCGGAGAATATATTCAAATTGTTAATCATCTTATGAAAAGATTCTCAACATATTTTGTCATCAGGGAATTACAAATTAAAACAACAATGTGATACCACTACATGCTTGTTAGGATAGCTCAAAATTTTTTAAAAATCTGACCGTACAAAGTGCTGATGAGGATGTGAAGCAACTAGAACTCTCACTCATTGCTGGTAGATCCAAAACAGTACCTACAGCCACTCTGGAAGACAGTTTGGCAGTTTCTTACAAAACTAAACATGGTTTTACCATACAATAAGCAAACATGCTCCTAAGTATTTACCTAATTGATTTGAAAATTTAGGTCTATACAAAACCTGCATGTGAACATTTACAGCAGATTTATTGATAATAGCCCCAAACTGGAAATAACCCAATGAATAAATGAATAAACAAAATGTGGAATATTATTCAGCAACCAAAAGGCATTAACTATTGATACATGCTACAGCATGGGTGAATCTCAAAAACATAAACTTGAGCTAAAGAAACCAGACATCAAAAAGTATATGATTCCATTTATACGATGTTCCAGAAAAGGCAAAATGAACCTAGAAGTGTTACAAATCAGATTGTCTGGGATGGGGGTTAGGTGATTGTTTGCTAAGGGTCACAGGGAATTTTTTGGAGTGTCAAAAATGTTTTATATCTCATTTGAGATGGTGGTTAAGTGCACCTACTTTTCCAAATTCATCCAACTGTACACTTAAAGTAGAAACACTTTATTCTATGTTAAGTTAGGCTTCAACAAAGTTGAAGGAAAAATAAAACCTCCATGTCATGAGGGCTAAAGTTAATAAAGAATCAAATCATTTTGATTTTTGGAACTCTTTCAGTACTCTGAAAACCATCAGCATGGCTAGCAATTATCTGGCCGTTTGTCTTGGGTGTTATAATATCACACCATATCTCCTCGGAATAGTAAGCAGATATCAAAAATTTGGATCTTAACTAAAAACCCCAATATGTCAGACAGATAATCTTCATTCTCTTTTCCTAATTTAATTTTGATCAGCACCAGGAAGATCTTTTAAGAAACCAATACTAATGATACAGAAGGGAATTGCTCCCATGAATAGCTAATGAAATAGCTTCCAGGAAGCAATCTATACTTTTTAAATTTTTCTGCTTGAAGCCTTCATTTCTGAAGAAATATGACTCTTATGATACCTTTGATATTGGTGTTGGCTGCAATTCTCCTGGAATTAGCTTCTTTTAACTATCTAAGCAATGAAAACAGAAAATAGTTCATCCAAAAACCTATGAGTTCTGTCCAACAACATAATCCTCCTTTCTTGGCTTTTGTAGCTTAGATACTTGGAAGAATCAATGTTATTGTAAATATTCTCTATTATCTAAATTATCGTGTGAATTCAGCCTTTATGTATTACCTAGACTGTAACAGATGGTCTCTGCTCTCTATGCTGCCTTTTTCTGCTGGTCTCAGTCCCTGTTAACTCCCAGGCTGTCTCCAATCATGTGAACTCACTGTTACCTAATTAAAAACAAATAGTCAATACTGACTCTCTTTAAAAGTCATATTCTTTTCAGTTTTTGCTAAAAAAAAAAAAAAAAACTATAATCATTTAGAAATATTTTGTGACTTCCCTGAAGACATTTAATATATAGTCTATAGCATTTAATATATAGTATAATATATATATGATGCAAGTCTCATATGTAATTTTCTAGTTGCTACATCTTAAAAGTAAAAAGGAAACAGGTAAAATTTCAACGATACATTTTATTTAACCTAATATATCCAACATATTATCATTCAACAAGCAATCAATATAAAAATGATTAGTAAGATATTTTATATTCCATTTTTGATAGAAAGTCCTAGAAACCCAATGTCATTTTACACTTAAAGCACATCTCAATTCAGGCTAATCATATTTCAAGTGCTCCATAGAAACATGTGGCTAGTGGATACCATAGAAGACGATGTGCCTCCATAGTGATAGGCTTCTTTCTTCTTTTTTTCTTTTTTTTTTTTTAATTTTATTTTGTCGATATACATTGTAGCTGATTATTGCTCCCCATCACCAAAACCTCCCTCCCTTCTCCCTCCCCCCCTCCCCCCCAACAATGTCCTTTCTGTTTGCTTGTTGTATCAACTTCAAATAATTGTGGTTGTTATATCTTCTTCCCCCCCCCCCAGTTTGTGTGTGTGTGTGTGTGTGTGTGTGTGTGTGTGAATTTATATATTAATTTTTAGCTCCCTCCAATAAGTGAGAACATGTGGTATTTCTCTTTCTGTGCCTGACTTGTTTCACTTAATATAATTCTCTCAAGGTCCATCCATGTTGTTGCAAATGGCAGTATTTCATTCGTTTTTATAGCTGAGTAGTATTCCATTGTGTAGATGTACCACATTTTCCGTATCCACTCATCCGATGATGGGCATTTGGGCTGGTTCCAACTCTTGGCTATTGTAAAGAGTGCTGCGATGAACATTGGGGAACAGGTATACCTTCGACTTGATGATTTCCATTCCTCTGGGTATATTCCCAACAGTGGGATGGCTGGGTCGTATGGTAGATCTATTTGCAATTGTTTAAGGAACCTCCATACCATTTTCCATAGAGGCTGCACCATTTTGCAGTCCCACCAACAATGTATGAGAGTTCATTTTTCTCCGCAGCCTCGCCAGCATTTACTGTTCATAGTCTTTTGGATTTTAGCCATCCTAACTGGGGTTAGATGGTATCTCAATGTGGTTTTGATTTGCATTTCCCGGATGCTGAGTGATGTTGAGCATTTTTTCATATGTCTGTTGGCCATTTGGTTATCTTCCTTAGAGAAATGCCTACTTAGCTCTTTTGCCCATTTTTTAATTGGGTTGCTTGTTTTCTTCTTGTAAAGTTGTTTGAGTTCCTTATATATTCTGGATATTAATCCTTTGTCAGATGTATATTTTGCAAATATTTTCTCCCACTCTGTTGGTTGTCTTTTAACTCTTTTAATTGTCTCTTTTGCTGTGCAGAAGCTTTTTAGTTTGATATAATCCCATTTGTTTATTTTTCCTTTGGTTGCCCGTGCTTTTGGGGTCATATTCATGAAGTCTGTGCCCAGTCCTATTTCCTGAAGTGTTTCTCCTATGTTTTCTTTAAGAAGTTTTATTGTCTCAGGGTGTATATTTAAATCCTTAATCCATTTTGAGTTGATTTTAGTATACGGTGAGAGGTATGGATCTAGATTCATTCTCCTGCATATCGATATCCAGTTATCCCAGCACCACTTGCTGAAGAGGCAGTCCCTTCCCCAGTGAATAGGCTTGGTGCCTTTGTCAAAGATCAGATGGCAGTAAGTGTGTGGGTTGATTTCTGGATTCTCTATTCTATTCCATTGGTCAGTGTGTCTGTTTTTATGCCAGTACCATACTGTTTTGGTTATTATAGCTTTGTAGTATAGCTTAAAGTCAGGTAGTGTTATGCCTCCAGCTTTATTTTATTTGCTGAGCATTGCTTTGGCTATTCGTGGTCTTTTATTGTTCCATATAAATGTCTGAATAGTTTTTTCCATTTCTGAGAAAAATGTCTTTGGAATTTTGATGGGGATTGCATTGAATTTGTAGATCACTTTGGGTAGTATGGACATTTTCACTATGTTGATTCTTCCAATCCAAGAGCATGGAATATCTTTCCATCTTCTTGTATCTTCTCTAATTTCTCTCAGCAGTGGTTTGTAGTTCTCATTATAGAGATTTTTCACATCCTTGGTTAACTCAATTCCTAAGTATTTTATTTTTTTGGTGGCTATTGTAAATGGGCAGGCTTTCTTGATTTCTCCTTCTGCATGTTCACTATTGGAGAAAAGAATTGCTACTGATTTTTGTGTGTTGATTTTGTATCCTGCTACATATCATCCTGAATGGGGAAAAGCTGAAAGCTTTTCCTTTAAGAACAGGAACTAGACAAGGATGCCCACTCTCACCACTCCTATTCAACATAGTGTTGGAAGTACTAGCCAGAGCAATCAGAGAAGAGAAGGAAATAAAGGGCATCCAGATTGGAAAAGATGAAGTCAAACTATCCCTGTTTGCAGATGACATGATCCTATATATCGAACAGCCTAAAACCTCTACAAAAAAACTGTTGGAAGTGATAAATGATTTCAGCACAGTAGCAGGATACAAAATCAACACACAAAAATCAGTAGCATTTTTTTTTTTTTTTTGGTCTTTTTTCGTGACCGGCACTCAGCCAGTGAGTGCACCGGCCATTCCTGTATAGGATCCGAACCCGTGGCGGGAGCGTCGCCGCGCACCCAGCGCCGCACCCTACCAAGTGCGCCACGGGCTCGGCCCTAGGCTTCTTTCAATAGGCTGAAATTTGGGCTTCAGCAGCAACTGACTTTGTATGTCCCAGAGTCAAATCAAGTAGAGTCTATGCACACTGCAAAATAGGCACCTTTCACTTTATTTAGATCTAATTCCTTTCATTCAGGATAACTAGAAACCTTTTGTAAACACTCTCCTGACAATGGTAAAGATCTAGAATTTAAAAAAAACCAAACTTTAGATACACAAGTCTGCATATATTTCTAGTGCAGTGGTCTGGGAAATGAAAGAAAACATTGCGACGTGGATCAGGGTGAGAAGTGAGAAGACAGAAATTGGAGAGTGGAAGGTGGACACCAAGGGTCATGGCAATGCTTGTGTTTTCACAAACCATACACTTTTGGGTCACATTAGCTGTAATGATCTTGGTCTTGTAAGAGTGAAAATATAATCATATGGAAATACGATCTACATAACGTATATTTTATAAAAAATGAGAGTAATTTTTCAAGCACCTTAACTATTTATTTTTTACTTTTTTAAAATTTTAATTGACACATTGTAATTACACATACTTATGGAGTACAATCTGATGTTTTGATGCATATATATGTGTTATAATGTAATTTATCATTTCTTGGTGGAGAAAACATTCAAGTGCCTCTCCCCTAGCTACTATGTAACATGCAAAACTTAACTGTTCACCACAGTCATCCCACTGTCCAACACCTCAACCTTCCATTGCGCACTCAATACCTGGCCAAACTCCAGATTTCCCCAAGATTTTGTTGAACCATCATTCTGATCTCTGCATATGGACACTTATTTCAAACTGATAGATTCTGAAATCCTTCTGTTGATCAGGAGCCAGCTTCCTACTGCTTTTAGGACAGCTGTTATGAACTCTTCACTGACAAAGAAGATACCAACAGGTCAGTTTCAGGAGCCCCAGCTGATACAGAAATCCACCTGGCACAAACAGTGAGCAGGAGTCTCCTCTCAGAATCAGAATAGCTCAGGCTGAAAAGCATGGAGAGGAGAACGACAAGCATACCTGGCTCAACAACCTGCACTCAGACGAATCCTAGCTCTGATAGAACATTCTGGAAATTCTATAATTTTATGATCAAAACTCCTTTTTCTCATTATTTTTTTTTACTAGTTTATCAGTTCCTATGATATGATTTACTAGTACCATTATAGAACCAGCTCTTTTGGTTAAATACTTTTGATAAGTACCTATAGTATAGTCTTTAATATTGGTAAGTATAAATTATATATTCTTTCAGAAGGCCATGGTCACAAAAACTGTCAAAAAATGAGATCTTATTCAGAGAAATAAACTGGGGTGCTCAAATATCCAGCAGAATTTATAGATGGGACTAAAGTTTGCAGTTATCCAGCTTTCATGATACTGTTGGGCTTTCTTAAACCTCACTGGACCCCCCTTTACATTTTAGTTCCTTGAGCCTCCTTTACTAGCAATAAGCTAATTTCGCCTACATTTGTCCTGTAGCCATTTTCAATTGAGAGCTTTAGCTGCCAATTCTTCTCAACTCTATCCTGGCTCAAAGATGATCTAACTATCACCTAAAATAATATGTTCTAAAATTATACATAGACTGTCCACATCCAATAACTTTCAATGCATTATATAATTAAACCACTTTCTATACTCCCTAATTAATTAAGTAAAAGGAAGGACAGTGGTGAAGGAGCAGGCAGGAGGAAAGAATAAGTTCACCTCACTGACAGGGTGGGGACCTGCCAGTGACAAATGCAGACCTAAGAATCTGAGAAGTCACTTGAAATAAATTGTCTCAAGGTCTTGGATCTCAGACAATGTAGAAAAATGAAAATGGCCACTTCTCCAATTATCTCTTCTATAGCTCTACCTGAAATGCTGATGACACAAGAGCTGAAACTGAATAGATGGAGTAATTGTCTAATTAAACAAGGAAAATGTACCCATCAAGAGCACCCATATTACGCTGGGATGAGACACAGGACTCATTCTTAGACTTTGCCAAACATTTCTCCTTCCTACACACACTATTCAGGACAAGCACTAGGTAAAAAGAAGAGTTGTCATCTTTCCTTTAAAAAATGCTTCAAAATCTAGGAGCCTCTTACCCTCCACTTCTGCCCACTACTATGCTCATTTCCAATGCCCACACCTAAGTTCTCAAGACCCTCCCCCACTCACCAGACTGAACCAGTGACATTCCAGCAAAGATCCCTGAAGGTACACTCTGATTGTCATTCTAGTGAAGCTGTACTTTCAGGCCACTGAAGAGATGACATTCTGAAGCCAGTCTTATCTTCCTGGAATAAAGCCAGGCTGCTAACATTACAGCATGTTCTCCTGAGCACTATTAAGCCAGCATAGCACAATCCTTCCTCTCAGGTTACTTTGCAACGTGTTAAAAGTCACTTCGTCATCACCATTGTCAGAGCAAAATAGCTAAGAACCTTGTCCCCTGGTATTGCCTTTGATTTCAGGAAGAAATGAGATGTGTAGGAAAAATTCAATGGCCATAGCAAAGACTGAGAGAAATCCCAAAGAAAATCACAAGAGGAGAAGATGTAAGAACTACTCACAAGACTTCTACTGAGCTAGTCCCATGTTATCCCAAACCAGCAGGATTTGGGGATTCTAATCTAAATGAGCACACTACTAGAGTGAAAGGAAAGTAGTTCTTAAACTGGCCAAAGAATTGGAAGATACATGTGATGAATGTCTGATAATAAATGGTACTTTCAATAGATAAAGATAAGCAAGTGTATACCTAAAAAATATAGTGATATTAGCTAACATTTAATGCATGATTACTATATGATCGCACTTTAATTAAATCCTCACAACAACCGTGCTATTCTCATCCCATGTTACAGATCAGGAAACGGAGCCAAGGAGAGGTCAGCATGTTGCTTAGAAGCACCCACCAGTATGCGCAGAGCCAGGGCTGGAACCCAGGCAGGCTGGCTCCAGGCTTTAGCTATATATGAAATAATTTAATGCTATTATTATTAATCTTCATCAGGAACTCAGCAGCTGGAAGCAGAGAGCTGAGACCACCATGGTAAGCATTCTCAGCCTTCCCAGTGGCTCCTTTCTGGCCATGGGAACTGCAGGATGTGAGGATCTCCTATCCCCAAAATGCGTAGGATGCTTCCTCTTCCATTTTCTTCTCTCCACAAAGCAGATCAAACTCAAAAGATGTATTGGAGGGATAACTATTTAGTTTCTAATCTGTTTGCACCAACACATGCTTTTAATACCTTTCTTATTCTCTCTCTCTCTCTCTATTTGCATAAAACACTACTGAAACTCACATCATTATTCAATATTACCTGTTAGCAATTTGAATTCCACTCTGTTTTTCATCCAATTTTTCCTTGTAACTAACTCTGGAAAATGGAGGCAATGAATGGATGTTTGTTGATTATTTAACCTTCGGCAAGGTATTTATACTGCATCAGTTACTCAGTACTTGAAGAGCTATTGTGCACGGACGAAACTGGAGAAAATTCTGATCACACAAAATGTGGTGTTACTAATAAATTATTCACTTCCACACTGACTATATTATGAGATTTTTTTAGATCATTTTATTGCTTCTCACAAAATTCCCTCTGAAATACAATGCTTTTACTTGGACAAATATTAACAGTAAGCTCAAATCAATCAATCAATATCTATCTCTTACTCACAAAGACACACATTTTTAAGTTACTCTTCAGCTCTGCAGAATTAATATGATTATTTTTGTTTGTTGCACAAATAAAGATAAAATACTCTAACTACTCCTACAAATATCGATAATATGCATAAGCTCAGAGTTAAGCCCTTTCCCCAGGGAAAATGGGAGAGAACAGAGAGGTCTCTTTTCCTGAGAATTATACTCGTACACACCCTACCCCCTTGATCAAGCCCCTCATGAGCCCAGCACTGCCCTGTGAGTCAGGAGTTTGTGTGCTTACCAGGGACACCAGCATTGAGCCTCGTTCCTGGGCACAAGGCACCTCAACACAGTCTGCATAATAAAACTGAGATTTGTGATCAGGTGACATGATCAGGTCTTTACTCTTAGCTAATTATTCAACAAAATCCGATGATTATTTGGTTACCTTCTCAAATTCAGCATTATTTAAAACTATTGTTTTAGCTAGAACTTGTCTTAAATATTCATATTCTAAATGTATACTATTCGTAGATTGAAAAATATGATCAAAACTTTTGCAAGCTGGTGACCTGCTAGTCTGCTGTACCTGTTTCTCATATATGCTTGTTCAGCCAGCACCACAGGTTTTATTTTAATTTAAGTCACATGCTCTTAAGCAAATTATTTATTCTCTAATCTTTCATAATCCTCACTACCTCCTATGGCTCAATGTCAGGCCCCTATGGCCAAATATTTGGGTTCTAATTTATTTTTTTGAAAGCCCCTATAGACATGTAAGGTATGGCCCCTGTTTAGTTATAAGAACATCTCTTTGACAAATGAAAGATTCTGGGGAATGTTTTAGTTCATACCATTTTAAACAATTTTTTATCCATTTTACACCATCACAATTCTAATGCTATTTCCAAGCATATACATCATAATTAGCAAAGATTATAGTTCAATTCTAGGATTTAAATTTAAAAATAGGTAGAAGTGAATTATTATTTAGTAACTTATAATGAAGTATAATATACATATTAAAATCTTGAATAGGAATTAGGCATTAGGTATGAGGTGCTTCATTTCAAGAATTATAACAGAAAATACATTAACCAATTGATGATTGTCTTCATTGTTTCTGCACATTTTAATTTTTAGATTTATAACTCCTATCTTGTCTATATTTAAAGTCATCAACTCGACTAATGTTCATCTACAAAGAATGTATGAATTATAAAAGAATATTAAACATTTATTAATACGATCTTAATGCTTCTGAAATTACACCTTTTTATATTCTAAGTATTTAAAATAGAGAGACTTCTTTTTCATTTTCGCCTAATAGTGAAAAATATCTGTCTACCATCTGTATTTTAATCTCAAAAGAGAAAGCCAGATTCCCATCTGTAAGAAGGAAATTCCTACTGGAATGTGGGTGAGTTCCCTGGATTAAACCCACTTGGTTCATTGTGAGCAAGAAGAAAAAGGTGTCAGCAGGCTGTTGCTGCAGAAGACAGAGCTGAAAAAGTAGGACGAGGCAGGGGGTGAGAGCAGCACTATCAGCATGGAAACCCTGTCCAGGGTTTGATAAAAATGCAGGGTCTGGAGCCCAGAACCAGCTGAGCCATGTGAAGTGGAGGTGAGTGAGATAAAATCAGTCAAGTCAACAAGAAACATTTATTGAGCAAAACTATGTGCCCTACTGGGGATTCCACAATGGTTGTGACATTTTCCCAGTTAGGAACAGATCAGGTTGTTACAAATGGGGAACACCTGAGCAAGTGGTAGACCAGAGCTTGATAGGATTCAGTGGTCACAAGATCTAAAGGGAAAGCAGAGTAAGAAACCAAATGCGAATCCAACAGTGAAAATCCAATTTGAATCCAAAAGTGAAAACACGAGTTATATCAAGAGCCAGCAAGACCTGGTTTCACATGAACATACACCCACCTGAAATCAGGGGTCACTTACCGTTATGAAGAGGTTCCCTGGGAGTTACGGAGGCTGGCTGCCTGGGTCCAGTGATTTCACAGGGTTGCAGGGATGCTGGCCAAGCGATGCGTCTCAACACAGGGGTCTGGCTGACCTTAGATCAAGCCTGTATTGGATGGGCAAGGAACAGTAAAATATCCAGACTATACAAACAGTAAATTTGCCAATGCGGCAGGGTGGAAGGATTCTTTTTTGCCTGAAAGTTCAAAACTTATTGATGGAAATGAATCACGGTGCCAGGGTTTTCTTCTGGGGACAATTGTCTTGGAAAGCATCCCAAACAACCAAGCTCAAATCGTGGCTGGAGGAGGTGCTATGGCTTAATCAAGTTAAAGGTTCATTTATCCTAGAAACAAGAATCCAAAGAAGCCTCATGGAAAAGGTAATCCTTAAACAGAATTTAGAAGAACCAAGGCCTCAGCTTCATCAAAATATATTAATCCTCTCTCTGGCTACTCCTCACTCTCTGCTCCTTAGGTCTGGAATGTTCCCTGGAGCTCTGAGAGGCTTCCTTATAAGGCAGGACCAGAACACATGTGAACGCTCATGGCAGGGCACCCAACACACCATGATTCTCAGCATCTCATGAAATGCTTAACATTTTTGCCCAGAGAACTAATATTGTGGTAATAATATTACAATTTACATAGAGCCATGGCAGGAGAAATACAGACTTTGAAGGCCAAAGCCCCAGCCCTACTTTTTAAAGGCTAAAGCTCTGAAGTATCATTGCACCTGTGTGATTTAGACAGATCACAGTTCTCTTCTATTTTGTCTAAATTATTAATAAAATGATATTTTGAGCATAGAAATTTCTACTATCTCCTAAAATTCAAATTAATTTATAAAACACATTTGTAGGAATAACCAGTGACACTTATATGACAATGGCACATTTTTTTCCTATATGAAGATGTTTTTTTCAAAAAAAAATCTGAGAAACTGTTTTTATTCTCTTCCTTTTCTCATAATAAGATTTGGTATCCAACCTGTCTTTTCATGTTTTCATTTACAAAGGACATACTGGAATGTACTAAAAATGCGTGTTTGCACACTGTCTGCAGTTTTAGCAGTGTAACACCACTAGCAAATTAGATGGTCCTCCAGTTCATCGTTCCATTATTCTGGTTCTCAGGTGCTAAGCACTGAAGTTGACATATGAGTCAGAGAGCAACTTTCCTTAACCCCTCTGTATCCTACCTGAAGAATGTTCTAGATATCTTCCCTAATTTAATATCATTATACCTTTTTGAATGTATGCTACTGCAATACAGTCAATATTTTCTGACAAATGAACAATAATATTCCACTGGATTGAGCCTCAGAAGGCACGTTATTTTACTTTCTCAAATTTCACCCAAATTTTAAAAAGGAACGGTATATTCATTTCTTCAGTGAATATTTGCTGATCGCCTAGTAAGTGCCAAGCACTTTTCTAAGCACCAAGGATACTGCAGTAAATAAACACAGATGAGGTCCATCTGCTCATGGTGCCTAAATCCTCATGGGAGGAAACGTCCTGTAAACCAGTAAACAAAGAATGTTCAGTAGTGATGGGTGCTATGAAGGATGTCTTGAAACAGAAAATTGTAAGAGAGGTGGGATATGGGTCCCTTCAGAGAGGAGGTCAAGCATGCTTCTCTTTGGAGGTGGCATCTGCGCTCTTAAAATGGGGACATGTGGTGGCAACCTGGGTTCCAGGAGCTGGAGGGTGTAGCGTGAATTCCCTGTCTGGAATACTGCAATTGTGTGAATTTTAGGCAGCTCCCTATGCTGAGTTCGGGGCCTGCCAGGGCCATGGGGCTCTCTTGTGGCTAAGATCGCAGAGTTTTGAGGTGGCATGTGGAAGAGAATTCCTCCTGGCTCCATCAATCCTAGCTGAGCAACCTTTTCCCTTTCTAAGGGGCCATTCCAGTCTCTGTGCCTCAGAGGGTCTTTGCCATTTCTTCGCAGAATTCCAGTGTCCTCCCCTAGACACTCTGTCTTACCTGTGGCTAATTGTTATTTTGGTCTTTCTTTGTGGAGGAGGCAAGTTAGCCACCTTGAATATCACGTCTAGAGGTGGCATTTGTATGAAGGACTGGACGATGAAAGAAAGCAGCCATGTGAAAATACGCAGAACATTAATGCAGAGGGGGGAATCAGCAGGAGAAAAGGCGGCGAGGTGGAAATATCTAGAAACGTCAAGGAGCAGGAGGAAGAAGTGTGGCTGAACACAATGAGTAGAGGGAATTATAAAATGAGATAAAGTTGGAGACCAAATGCTGTAAAACCACAAACATTTGGGATTTTTTTCTTCTGGGTTATAGGAAACCATTGAAGAATTTAATCAAGAGATTTTTATATTATCTCATCAAATGGTTATATAGACCCTGTTCTGAGAACTTTAATATGGGTTTACCTTTCTTCAGCATAATTATCATTCTTTGGCATTACAGTATATATTTATTTGTTTACTATGTTTCCTACATCAGTAAACAAATTCCGTGAAGGGAAAGGTTGTTATCTGTCTATGTCACTGCTCTCGTCCCCAGTGTCTGTCTCTAACAGGACTTGGCACATAGTAGATGCTCAGTAAATATTTCAGGAAAAGGTGAATAAAGGAAATGAATGACAAAGACCTGGGAAAGGAAAGTTTTAGGAGATGAAAATGCATGTCTGTTTTGGCTGTGTTGAGCATGAGGTATGTTACCAAACATGTCCATAAGGAGGTCAAGTAGGCAGTTGGTTAAACAAGTTTGGAGCTCAGAGAAATCAAGACCAGAGAAATAAATTTTAAAACTTTTCACATACAGGTAGGTATGGGACTTGGACAGTTGAAACAACTGAAAGGATAATTCAGGTAATAGTAACACTAATGCCATTATTTATCAAGTGCTTATGACATGCCAGAAACTGTTAGAAAAGCAGAACTCTTCTCTTGGCTTTCATTGGATCTCTCTTCTCATTTTGTTTTTTTATTCCTTCAGTCACACCTTACAAGCCATAAGGGGTCATCATTTAAAAAGTAATTTTAATGAAAATTTCCAAAATAATTAGCTCTGTTCTAAAGGAAATGAATGTTTTGACTCCTTCAGAGCATGGAAGAAACAGTATCTTTTTGTATCATAATAAATATAATACTGGGCCTGGGTCTGCCTTTGGGAGAAGCAAAAATGAACATTAGCAGAATTCATTAACAACTGTCACCTTCTGGGTCACAGGCTACACAAGTGCATTAAATGAAAATTTCACTTCCCAGGGATTTTTAACACTCTTTGCAGACCTCAATTCCCTTTTATTCCTATATGAGGAACTGGCTGAAAACCTTCTCCTTTGAGTCGTATATTTTTTGTCTTTACCTTCAAAAAAAAAAAAAAAAAAGTTATTGCTATTTCCTACAATGAACACAAGAGCAATTTCTCCTTACCTGGGGAAGAACCTAAATGATGCCCAGGGCCATGGGTGAACGAGGGAATTAAGGGAATTAAGACCATACTTTAGATGATCATTATATCACATTGCTATTTCTTATAAAAATCCAGTAAGCTATATAAACTTGATTTATCTTCTCTTGCTACCCAATCCTGTTTCACAGACTCACAGACTCAAGTGAGTCATCTACAGAAAGACAACAATCACCAGAGAGGGGACTAGAAGCACTGCCTTTATTTATGTGGCTGCTCCTCCTTCAGGTAGATACACAGAAGCACAGAGAGTAGTTCTATACCCATCTCCAGTCCCGGAAGGGTCTGGAATCTGGGACCCATCTGGACTCAGTCCAGATGTTTGTTTAATGGTTAAGTGGCATTCTGCCAAGCATTTGCAACACTAGATTTTATTTAAACATATGGAGCCTCCCTGGTTTTCCTGGTCCACTTAACACCCCTCGTTCCAGAAAAATTATGATCAGTGCCCCCTTTATGCTTAAAAATGACCCTGAGTGAACAATAAATTAGATGGCCGTGCTACTAACGTGGGGCTCGTTCACACTGACTTCAGCTTGGAAACGTTTCATTCCAAAACTAAGTGAGCCTCCCCAACTCCCAAAAGGACATTCTCTCCCATGACAGAATTCCCCAAATTGAATCTCAGTTATTGGATTTTCCTGAGGGCTGGAAAAGATCTGATTTCCCTAATGTGAGAAGTTCATATTTCCCTCGGCCAATGGAACCTTTTATTTTAACTACTTTTCTTGAAAGGTCACACGCTGCACACCCCGTTAGACCATCTCTGTTTTAGAGATAACACTCTGGCTTATCTAATCTGTGTGTATTTACATTTACAGACGAAGTGCTGTGGCCCATGGTGGCTTCTCCACTGGATAAATATTACAAATACTCAGTCCTTAATGAGGTGGTGTTTGTTTTTCGAACCAGTGGTTAGGAATCAACAGCCTAAGAATGAAAAGGGATCTGGAAGCTTATTCAAGCAATAAAATACCAGGTTGGAAACAGAGGGTCGATACAACCACAACTAGCCACACTTCATTCCTTGGACCCAAATCAGGCAGCCTGGCTCCAGTGCACCACTCAGCTTCCCTGCTTTACCCTATCTCTCTCCCCAAAGTTACTTTCATTTTACAAAATAATAAAATGGCAAAAACAATAACAATGAAAACTGAAGTGCCTTAATTATGCCATTGTCCCTGGAGATCACAACAGCGCTGGGACTCCAGGGCATCCCCCTCCGATGGGTAGATAAGCCTCTTATCCACGTACATGGTGGAGGCCCTTCTCTTTCAACTCTGAATTTTATATCTACAGAATCCACAAATAACACATGAGAAATAGTTGGGTTGCTTTTGGGAAAAGTGTTAATGGTCTGAAATATGCACTGAGACACCTCCAGAAAATAGAATTAGGTCACCTGTAAAAGCCTTGAAAAAATCACATCCTCTGATATTGTTATGTACTTATCTGACTGTAGAGGGAGAATCAATGAAATAAAAGAGGAAACAGAGTAACTAAAATCCCCTTATGACATTTTCCAAAGGACTCTGAAAAGCAAATGTTATAAAGGGAGAAGAGAAATAATATTACTGGAAACATTAAATTTGGGGAGTGCTTTGGGTTAGGTCTTCAAGGTCTACAGGGAGGAAAATGGTTTAGACAAAACTGGTATTAGCTGACCTTTCTAAATAATGTCCTAGACTACAGATTAATTAATTTTAAAGTCCATTCGTTCAGTGTAAGTAGTGTAATATACAGGACAAGTATAATTATAGTGTAAGTATAGTGTAAATAGTATATGAGGATTTTCTCAAATTTATATGGTATGTGTATATAGAGCTTTAAGAACGTGAGTGTGAGATTTGGCTGATGAAAGTGTTTCACTTTATATCTTTGCCATGCTGTCAGACAACTATCATCTTATCTTTCTTTACCACTGTTTGGTAGCACTTCAGCAACTTTGATAAAACACATTTGTAAACACAACACAGATTCTATTCTCTGATGGAAATGAAGATGACTTTTTCATCCTGACAGTGAAATGGAAATCTCCAAAACAAACAACTAAAAATTATCAGGACTGGAAACAGACTTTCAGAATGAGTAACTCCTTATCTTCATCTTGATTACTGATGTGCTATAAGATGGCAACGAATTAAAAATAAATGTTTAAAAATGGAAAATGTATTAGTGACTAAATGTATACTCTGGGAGCTATAAAGCCAGTATGTCTTTTTATAATATTGTGGTCTATAGTTCAAACAATAATGATGTTACTGTTGCACCATAAGCTATATTAAAAACCAATATCATAAACCTTTATAATTTAATTTGCTCAAGAGATAAATGTATCTTTTTAAAGGATTAATTACAGAATTTTCTGTACATCATAAGTATGACATTTTTAGTGCCTAATCTTATTAGTAAATGAGTCAACGTTCCTCTGCATTTTAATATACATATAAATTCCTTAGGAATAACTTCTACATATTATTCAGTCTCCACCACCACCAGCTGAAAACCAGATCCAGTTCTTCCTGCAATAGGCACAGACCCAGTGAGAAGCAGGACGCGCCTGACAGGTCTTTCCCATCAGAGCCTCCTGGTCAAAGGTCGCAGCCAGAGGTCAGCCACATAATATTGTGCCCTAAAGAAACTCTTGAAAGTTTCATCGATGAGACCTGGGAGTGGACACTTATTTATCATTTATAAACTGATCTCACATGGACAAGCACTTCAAAAACCCAATCTTTCACATAAAATGTGGCTAAAATGTAATACTTCTCTACTTCAGGGTTTTGGTGAGGTTGAAGTAGGATAATATAGCTAAAGTGGTCTTTAAATTATAAAACCCCGAATGCTAACTAATTCTACCAGAATCAACACCAACTGGAAAAGAATTCATATCTTCCTTAATCTTCTCTCCCTTTTAGTGGGTGTTTTGATAAGGATGATTTTAGAGCAGGATTTAATAATAAAATGACAATAATAATAATAACCTTAAACCTTTAGAGGTTACAAGTACTTTTATGTACATATATCTTATTTTATTCCCACAGTAACTCATAACCCGTGGAGAAGTCAGGTGTTATCATTACTAGCATTTGGTTTTACAGATGAAAAAACTGAGGCTCAACCAGGTTTCAAAAATTGCTTAAGACTCAATAAGAAGCAAAACTAAATCCCCTTTATTCTTTATTCTTTAGCTTTTATTCTGCCTCACACTGCCCAAATTTGAAAATATCGAATGTCATTACATTTCATTTGGGTTCAGTGGGCAGAAGAGAAACGCTTTCTGGTAATATTTGGAAGACTGTGGACATAGTAGCACAGGAGGTGGTCAGTCCTGAGCGTCTGTGGTTCTCAGCCACGAGAAGCTCGGCTGCAGGATGCATCACACGAAGCAAACCGGCCAGAAACCATCCGGGGCGGTGCTCGGATCACCCCTCGCCCCTCGCTCCATGATCCACTGGGTTTACATAAGAGTTTTCTCCACTCAGAACTTAGTGGATATTCAGTAATCATTTGTTAAACAAATCTGGCATTTTGAGGGATAGGGTCATTTCAAACATTTTTCTCTATGGTTTTGTTATACCTGAGAAGAAATCACTTAAAGGAAAACTGATATTGAGGCTCATTTGTGCCTTTGGGACTGATTTTATCATCAGTAGAGATAATATCTGATGGCAAGTTGCTTTAAGCAGACAGTGTAAGGATGAGCCAAACATTAACACTATTGTTCTTCTGTGTCTCATCTTATTATTTTACATTTGTTAGGTGGATTTCTCCTAAGGAAAAAAAAAAAAAGGACGAAGAAGTTTACAAACTGCCATGGCAGAATCCATTCCTTTAAACCTTGTTATTGTGGAATGTGATTTTGATTCTCATTATCTGGAGAAATCAGCACACACTGAAAAGGTTTTCTTTAACCACTCAATTCATTGCAATTCATTTCCTTCCTTCCCTCAAAGGAAAAGTCAATAATAATGTTCAAATGTAGCAACTGCCAAGAAGTAAAATACAAAGTACCTTTGCTCCTTGTTCATTTAAGTAGAGTACTCAGATTTTCTCTGAAAAACAATTGTTGTTTTCCAAGTTCTGCTTTGACAAGCATCCTCAAGATTGACAGAATGAAAGAAGTAATCAGCCAGGATGCTGTTTTCAAATCTCTTTGTGCCTTTATTTTAAGATTACCCTCCGATTAGAGATTGGTGAAAAGAGTGAATGGAAGACACAAAGTTTAAACTCATTCAAAGGTTTAAGAAGGCATATTTTTTTCAGAGATCTACAGAAAAGAGAAGGTGGCAATTTTTAACAACAACAACAAAAAGGAACAGAAAGAGAAAATTTGCCACAGTTCCCAGGTGAGCTCTCAGAAAGGTCAGGGGAACATGGATAGCACAAATGTCTGTGCAGCTCCATCCTTGGAAGTGGATGCATGGACTTCTGTGACAGGAGAAGCAGTGTTATTTTTATTGGTCTTGGTGGCAGCTGCAAATCCATCCCTGCCCACACAAGATACACATTAACCTTCTTAAAGGGAAGGAAACTCTATTGCACACAAAGTCTGGGTCCCAATTCCAGTGTGACCACTTACTAACCGTGAACTTGGCTGTAAGTGACCCCACCATTACAATGGAGTCAGTACTTTCTTAAGAAGATTATTAAAAGAAGTGTAGAAAAATGCAAGTAACGCTTTTAGTACAGGACCTCGTATGTAATACCTGTTCAACAGAGCGGGGACTATGGTGAGGCAGGTGAGTATTCTTCATCTTGAGTACTGAATTTTGGGGCCCTGCCCCCCAACAAATGTTGTACCTAAGGCAAATGTTTGACTGTCCTCACCCTAGTGCCAGACCTGGTGCTTATAAATATTAGTCATTATTGTTACTAAAATTTTTCTTGTTAAGAAGTTCATCTTGTACTTCCTTTGTCCCCGGTATCTAATGCAGACCTCACAGCAGGTGCTCAAGACATGTTTAGTAGTTTGAGAAGGATAGTGAGGATGATAACACTCAACTTTTCTACTTTAAAATATTAATAAACATACATCATTTTTCAAAACTGGTTCAGCTATTGCTAATTCTACCTAACTAAATGTGTTTAAGAGAATAAGATTTTATGTCATTCATTCATTCACTTCTACATTTTATAAGCTTTAAGATGAAGGTGGGTTTTTAATCCAAATTATATAAAAACCAAACGATATTCAGATTTGGGATTTCTATGTCCTTGAAATATATGGATCATAGACTGTTGCCAGAATATTACATAAACTCTATTTGGTTAATTAATATAGATTTGAAATGGTAGATAGTAAAAAAAATTATGCTCTATAAAAATATTTGAAAAATACTATAATTTATGTGTGTTAATATTAAACTTCCACATTTCCTGTTATTCCTCAATTCCTTCAAATAAAGATCATAACAGTAGCTCAAAAGAGAGGATGTTGTTTGATATTTCTAAACCTCAGAAATATGTTTCTTCAGAAAAAATACATCACTTGTCTTTTTTTTTCATTTGCTTTAATTTTTTGCAAAGAAAGCAACTTAGACATAGACAGGACACAGAAAAAAAATATCTGCCTAACAGGTTGCAAGTTATTGTTGACTTAAAAAGCCTGAGGGAAAAAAGCGTGTTTTCTATTCCTGTTTTTGGCCCCTATGCCATATGAACTGACTTTCTTAGGCAGAGATTCTTGATACCTATTTGCATTTCAAATAAAATGCATTCCTCTGCTGTTCTTTCTACTTCTCCTGTACCAGCACACACCCCAGTGACTAATAATCAAAACTATTACCTAATTGTAAGGATTTAATTTGTAATAAAATCTGTGGGAAAGGCTATACAAAATAAAGTCAATATAAAATGAAAATCAGCCTTCTTAAAGAGATAATAAAGCTTTATGAACAAATTTCATACAAAATAGGTCACAACATGCCATTAAACTTGCTGTAAGTCTCTGATAAATTGGCATATGTCTTAAGAAAATGAGGACAGCAATTCTCACTGAAAGTACAGATAAGACACATGTACTAGTGTTCTCTATCGGAACACTGGATGGTTTTTATTGTCCATTACTTATTCATAGTAAGCGGGGGATGGAGTGTAAACTGACGTCACCTTGGACCTCAGATGGCTTAAAATGTCAGGAGTGTGATATTGTTTTCATTAAAGGGAAAAAGGAATTACAGATTGTGTTAGTCAGGGTTCTCCAGAGACAGAACCAATGGGATAGAGAGGGAGAGAGATGCATAAAGAGATTTATTATGAAGGATTGTTTCACATGGTTATGAAGGCTGAGAAGCCCCATGACATGCTTTCTGTGATCTGGAGGCCTGGGAAAGCTGGTGGTGTAAGTTCCAGTCCAAGCCCAAAGTCCCAGAACCAGGATCACCAATATATGAGGGCAGGAGGAAATGAATATCCCAGCTCAAGCAGAGAGCAAATTCTCCCTTCTCTGCCTTTTTCTTCTATCTGGGCCCTCAACAGATTAGAAGACGCCCACCCACACTGCTGAGGGTTTTCTTCTTCACTTAGCACAGTGAATCAGATACTAATCTTTTCTGGAAACACACTCATGGACACTCCCAGAAATAATGTTTTACTAGCTATCTGGGCATCTCTTAGCTCAGTCAAGTTGACACATAAAATTAACCACCACATAGATTATTTCCACTCATAAGATAGAGAAAGCAAAAGATCAATAGCGTATAAAGTATGAAAGTAAAAGTACTGAAAACCCTTACAGCTTATAGCAAACATACTTGTATTTTGATAAGCCTTAAGGCCAGCCATTTAAATTTTTAAAAACTCTGGGCTGGCCTGTGGCTCACCCGGGAGAGTGCGGTGCTGGTAAATTTTTAAAAACTCCCTTTCTGTCCTTTCCAATCAATTTTATAAATGCTATTACTTCTCCATATATCTTCTGAGTGTTTAAGAGTGAGTTTCTAGTGCTTGGGCCTTAGAAGTGGCCCTGGGCCAAGAACAGAGGAATGTGTCAAAATGAATGCATCCAAATACCATTACCAGGGCACCAGTCCTTCTGCTTCCTTCTCAGTCAGGTCATCTTTATAGAACTTTCATGGAACATTTAGCTTCAGGCATGAGGCGATTTTAACTATCTATTTTTTAAATATCACTTTTTTTTTGTAGAACATGAAGTGTAATAGAAACTTTTTAAGATTTCACATTTTACAAATTCATAGTCAAATTACTTGCCTCCTTTTAAAAACTATATATAGCAGGTTTAATACCTCATCAGAAATATGTCCAAATTTCATAACCATTATCTCTAGAGAGCAATGTACTATGGAGTATATTAAGTATAATCCTCATCCTCTTATACTGACAACCCAAGACTAGAGTTACACATAATCAGAAAATACCAAGATCAATAAAAATGCTAACAATTCAAAACTATTAAAGCATATGGTGTGTGTGTGCATTAATTTTGTACTCCAAAAAAGTAAACATTTTGGCTCTGTTATTCTTACCCTTTTAGATATTTCTACCTAAATTTCATATATATTTTATAAATTATGTTCATGCACATGTTTGCAAACTGACTTTTGGGGATACTGGCCATGGAAACTGCACATGCATTGACTGGAATCATAGGAAACTGTTCTTTTTTAAATTCTGATAAGCACACTTAACATGACCCCCTTAACAAATTTTTGATTGTGTAATACAATATAGTTAACTTTAGGCACAATGCTGTACAGTAGATCTCTAGAATTATTCATCTTGTATGACTGAAGCTTTATACAAGTTGAGCAGTCCCTCCCCATTTCCTCCTCCTTCCAGCCCCATTCCACTCTTACTTTCTATGAGTTTGACTGTCTTAGATATCCCCTGTAAGTAGAATCATATAGTATTTGTCCTTCTGTAACTGGCTTACTTAGCACAATGTCTTCCAGGTTCATCCATGTTGTCACATAAGGCAGGATTTTATTCTTTTTAGAGGCTGAATAGTATCCCATTGTGTGTGTGTGTGTGTGTGTGTGTGTGTGTGTGTGTGTGTGTGTGTGTAATATCCTATTGTCTGAAAGTACCACAGTGTATTTATCCTTCCACCTACTGTTGAACACCTTGATTGCTTCCAAGTTTTGGCAAAAATGAACAAAGCTACTATAAACATCTGTGTGCAGTTTTTTGTGTGAAAATAAGTTTTCAACTCTTTGGGGGTAAATACCAAGGATCTAGATTGCTGTATCCTATCCTAAGAGCATGTCTAGTTTTGTGAGAAAGTTCCAAACAGTCTTTCAAAGTGGTTGTACCATTCTGTGTTACCACCAGCAATGACTGAGGGTTCCTGATGCTCCACAGACCCAACAGCATTTGGTGTTGTCAGTTTTCTGGGTTTTGTTAATTTTAATAGCTGTGTTGTGGTAGCTCATTGTTGTCTTAATTTGCATTTTCCTGATGACATAAGGTATAGAGGACCTTCTCATATGCTTGCTGGCCATCTTTATAACCTCTTTGGTGAGATGTCTGTTAAGGTCCTTGGCCCATTTTATAATTGGATGTTTGTTTTCTTATTATTAAGTTTTAAGTGTTTTTTGTATATCTGCATAACAATATTTTAACAGATATATCTTTTGCAAATATTTTCCCAGTCTGTGGCTTGTCTTTTCAGTCTCTTGATGGTGTCTTATAATAGTTATCCTAACAGGTGTGAGGTGATACACCATTGAAATGAAAGAAATTAAAGACATGAATAAGTGGAAAGACATCATCTGCTTATGAACTGGAAGAATTAATATTGTTGAAATGTCCATACTACCCAAAGTGATCTACAGATTCAATGCAATCCCAATCAAAATTCCAAAGACATTTTTCACAAAAATAGAAAAAAAAATCCTAAAATTCTCATGAAACCACAAAAGACACTAAATAACCAAAGCAATCTTAAGCAAGAAGAACAAAGCTGGAGGCATCACACTATCTGACTTCAAAATATACTACAAAGCCACAGTAATTAAAACAGTATGGCACTAGCATAAAAACAGATATAAAGACAAATAGAACAGAATAGAAAACACAGAAATAAATCAACACATTTGCAATCAACTGATCTTCAATAATACTGCCAAGAACACACAATGGGGAAAGGACAGTCTCTTCAACAAATAGTGTTAAGAAAACCAGATAGCCACATGCAAAAGAATGAAACTGTGCCTTACACTGTACACAAAAATCAATTCAAAATGGATTCAGGATTTAAATGTAAGACCTGAATCTGTAAAACACGAAGAAGAAAATATAGGGGAAAATCTTTATGGTATTGGTCTAGACAATGATTTCTTGGATCTGGAAATAAAAGTAGAAATGGACAAGTAGGACTACATCAAAAACAATTAACAAAGTAAAAGGCAACCTATGGAATGGGAGAAAATATTTGCAAACCATATATCTGATAGAAGGTTAATATCCAAATCATATAAGAAACTCCTATGACTCGATAACAAAGAAAATAACCTGATTACAAAGTGGGCCAAGGACTTGACTAGGCATTTTTCAAAGAAATACAAATGGTTAATAGGTATGTGAAAAATATGCTCCATATCATTAATTATCAGGCAAATGCAAATCACTAGCATTTTAAGTATGATACAATTAGCTCCTAATTTCTTAAGACATGAGGAATAGAAAATAAGAATCTGGCTCATTTGTAATAACAGAGTTCCAGTGATAACATTTGTCAGTAGGTTCTTTCTATCCTACTCTGCTCGATTCAAAATATTACTGGATTACAGGTGTTCTTTTTTCCTGATATCCTCAATTTATTAGTGTCCTTACCCTAGATTATCTTCAGATCTGCCCTTCAATGCTAAGAAGTAAGGATTGTGGAATTTTTCCCTAACCTGCCAGGACCTTCCACAATGTGGACACAGAACCTGATGTCACATGTTGCACCTGTATCTGTAGTTTAAGAACACCTTCATCATAGTGCATTATGCCAGTACTCCATTTGATGGCCCGCACTCTGCTCCTGGTGGTTAGGAGCAAGTGCCAGCCTTCTCAGACGCCCAGCTCAGTGGATCCAGACACTCTGACTGCAGCTTCATAAAACCCTCAAGTAAGAACTACCCAGAAAAAGCAAAAACAAAAGTAAAACACTCAACTGAGTCCAGTCAATCCACAGAATCATTAGCAATAATAAGTTGTTAATCTAAGCACTTCACTATACAATTACACAGCAATACACAGCCAGAACACCCCTAGCAAGACAATCAAAGAAAAAAAAAAAGAAGAACATACGTTTCTAACATTAGGAATGAAAAAAGGACATCATCACAGACATTGAAAAGAAAGTAAAAGAATAGTATAGACAATTTTGTGTTAATATATTTTCAAATTATTACAGCAAATGTATCTCATAAATACAAACACAAAGTATACTAAATAAAATATTAGCAAATCAAATTCAGCAATATAAAAAATGCTTTACTACAATACAGTGAAGAATAAAAATATTTTTAGTAAATGATATGAAGTCAATTGGATGTGCAGCAAAGAAAAAGACCTTGATCCATACCTCACAAATACACAAAAGTTCATTTGAAATGGATCATAGACCCAAATGTGAAAGCTAAAAGAATCAATTGTCTAAGGAAGACATCAAAGAAGATTGTCATAATTTGGGGCTAAAAAAGATTCAATAAACAGCACATAAAAATCACTAACCACAATACAAAACAAAACAAAAAAAGATGAGTGACCTTCACTGCAATTAAGAAATTTTGTTCATTATAAGACATTATTAAGGAAGTGAAAAGGGAAGCCACTGTTTAAGAGAAGGTATTTTTAATAAATATATCCTAAAAGGCACATATCCAAAACATAAAAAGAACTTATCCAAATCAATAAGAAATAAAAACTACAATTTGAAAGTGCCTTTAAAAAAATTTGAATAGACACTTTGAAAATAGGATATTAAAGTTGTTAATAAATATATGAACTGGTGCTCAACATCATTAGTCATCAGAGAAATGAAAACTAACACCACCATGAAATACCAATATGCACTCATCACAATGGCTAAAATTAAGGAGACTGTCATCACCATGTACTGAAAATGATGTGGTGCGGTTGGAACACTGGCAAGTGTGAATCAATACAACCACTGAGAGAGAATTCTTCATGGGTCTCTCATTTCTGTATGTCTTGCAAATGAGACCCTGACTACCCTTTGTTCCAAATTATCTTTTCTAGGATATTTGTACAGTAAACAGAGTTGGAAATAGTATCTACTTCCAGAGAAAAGGGAAGGCATACTTTTTTCCGACATAAACAATCTGGGTTTCCTAAACCCAAGGTTTCCCTCCTATAACAACCCACTAGACATGTAGGTGTCCTCTGCCCTTTTCGCATCACCCTGAGGAAATTGGGAGTCAGGGGACAAACATAAAAATTGCTGATATTCTAGCTATTACCACTCAGTAAATTTCCTTCATCCCTGACCTGTGGTTTTATGGACGAAAATTTGACAGGCTAAAATTTTGGTTTGCAACAAGAACAAAACCTCAGAACGTTCCTAGTTCTTGACAACAACTACTTTGGCGTATCTCTAAAGCTAAACATAACTTGCCAATTCCACTCTTGGGTATATACTCAACAAAAATGAGCACTTATATTCACCAAAGGCCATGCACAAAAATGCTCAGGGCAGCTTCACTCATAATATTCCAAACTGGAAACAGCCAAAATGTGCACCAACACAGAATGGTTAAATAAATGGTGCTCTATTCACACAATGACATACCACACAGCAAGGAAAAACATAAGCCACTGATACACAAAAAAACGGGGACGGGACACACAGACATAATGCAAGTAGAAGAAATCTTACACAAAAGAGGATTCACTCTACGATTCCAAAGAAATATAAAATTCAATATAAGATGTAGTTAATATATAATAGAAATCTGAATGAGGGGCACCGATTGTGACAAGCCTGAGGGAGACACCTTGTACTGGAAATGTTCTGTATTTTACTGGAGTACAGGTAATACAATGTGTATACACATATAAAATGACATGTAACTGTAGAGTTTAGACTCATGTACTTAATTCTAGTTATAACTTAATTTAAAAGAAAAATCTAAAATGGAAGATAAAGGAACAAAAATGCAAAGAATACCTTTGATACGATTTCTCACCTGTCAAAAATTGACAAGTTTGACAATCTGCTATCGACGAGCCTATGAGGAAAGGATGCTCCCATGCATTCCTGGTGGACGTGCAGAATGACTCAACAGCTCTGGAGGCTAGCAGGCATATCTACCATAACTTCAAATGCACAGACACATACCCTTTAACCTGGACATCCCACTTCTGGGAACTTAGATATGAAATGATATGTGTATAAGGTCATTCATTGCAGCATTTTTAGTCATAACTTGATAAGGCCTGGAGACAGCCCAAATGCCCACCTATAGGAAACTTGTAAGCACATTCTGATAGCCCCACACAATAGAAGACTATTCCACTGCAAAAAAGAATAAAAAGCTGTCTGTGCACTAATGTGGAAAGAGCTCCAAGATAGTTAAGTGAGAAAACCAAGGTGCAGAGTAATCTATACAAGCTTGTGATTTGTATTCAAGAAAAGAAAAATAAGAATATCTACTCCTATTTGCTTTATTTGCACAGAGAAACATAGAATGCTATCCCCGAACTGGTTGCCAGTGTGGAAAGAGGATAGTAAATGGGGCGGGGTAAAAACATGACTACCCAGTGTGTATTCTGTAACATTATTCTGATCTTCAACCCATAGGACTGTGTTACCTATCCAAAAAGTTAAATTTAAAAAATGGCACTGGCTTAGGTGGTTCTCTGTATAAAAAAATAGAATAAAATTAGATACCTATCTCATACAATACCAAAAAAAATTAAAATCTATAGCAAGCAAACTTTAAACTGTAAAATGAAATATAGAAGAACATTTCTATAACATCAGAGCAAGGAATGATTTTGTTTAATATATAGAAACAAATCAAATATGAAGGAAAATATAGCATTAAATTTAAAACATATGTAGATAATATGACACCATAAACAAACTGAAAGGAAAGCCACAATCTGTGAGATGATATTTGTAATATGAATAAACTACAAAATATTCTTACATGAAGTACCCAAGCGAAAAATATGAGCAAGCAATTCAGAAGGAAAGAAAGTTGAATAATCAATAAATGTAAGGAAAAAAGATAATAGGGGTAATAATATGGGAGATGCAAGGAAAAACAAAAATGAGACCCATAAGACACCTGTCAGATTTTTAAAAATCAAAAATATGGTAACTACAAATATTGATTAGGATATGGGAAATGGAATTCTTATATTTTTAAAATGGTACCAACAGCTTTGGGCCCCTAGAGAGATCTGGCAAAGTTGAAGTTGCATGTAATTTATGGCCCACCAATTCCACTTCCATGGGTCCAACCTAGAGGAATCCTCACATATGTGCATAAAAACATACCTCCTCCCCCCAAAAGTAAAATACAACTTAACTAGAACCCAGTTAGAGAATGAATAAATAAAGCATTGTTTATTCATTCAATGAAAACTGCACAACAATTAATGTACTATAACAACAAATATCAACATGGATTAATCTTTAAAACATTTTAGCTCTGCTGTCATAGTCATAACCAGGATGGCTGCATAACAAACATAAAGGTTAAGGTATTGTGTGTGCCTAGGTTTCTAGTCCAGTGTCCTTGGGAGGTTAATTCCCTCCATGTGCCCCAGTCTTGTCATTCAGAGTGGCAGTAACTGTCTTGTAGGGTTGCTGTTAGGATGTATGTGCCTAAGCTTTCAGCAAAGCACCACTCACACAGGAAGCACTCAATAAAAGACAGCCATCAATACTATCGTTAATGAAACTGCACTCACTACACCCTTCTTGTAGCCAATACCAGGTTCAATAAAGCAGAAGAATTATGAGATAATCAGACCCAAATGTGCCTCAAGGACCCTTGAGAAGATACATCAGCATGATCATATCACAATATTTCTACATCAGAAAGGGCCCTGAACTCAGGTTCTTGCTCTAGCTCCATCCACTCTGTATCTTGAACAAGTCACTAAAGCATTCCCAGCATCAGTTGCTTAACCCGGAAATGAACATACTATCTGCCCTGTCTCTTCACAAGGCGGTACAGATCAGGAGATTATGGATATGAAAGCACTGGAAGAGCCAGTGAGAGATCATTATTGACTGTCTCCCTGTCAGAGAGCCTCTGAGGGCTTTGCAATGGAACGCAGACAATTGTACCAGAAATGACCCAGGAGCACTTGCAACCAGGTGAACTCAGCACTGAACTGGGAGTCAGCAGCCCCAGGTTCAATTCTTTTGTTTCCCCCAGAAACCCCAAAGTATACTTAGAAATTCCCTGAACTTCTCCTGTCTCCCCAGTTCTGCCCCCTGCATGTGTTGTCTCCCTGCAAAAGAAATACATAATCCTCAATATCAGTGCCGATACTACAGGAAATCTACAGCCACCTAGTGATATGAGATGAGCCAAATCTTCATAAATATGAGATTTGGGGTAAATTATTAAATTTCTCTAAAGTCTATTTCTTCTTCTGTAAAATGAGAAAAGGGAAATATTTACAGGACAGTTTAGAGCATTAAATGTAAAAATGTGGACAGATGTCTAGTGTTGCACTTAATGTACAGTAAGTGTTTAATAAATGTGTGTTCCCTTCCCCTGAAGGACCATTGTGATACTCCTCAAAAGTCTCCCACCATAGTCTTTCATCATAGATTAATCTCTTCTCTAGGTTAGATAACATATCTCTGACAATATCTTGTTAAAGCCACAATGAAATGCCAAACAATATACATCCACTGGAATGGCTACAATTAAAGCAAATGCAATTCCAAGTGTTGACAATAATATGAAACAACTGGAACATGGTCAGTGTAAACTCATGAAACCGTAGAGGGACAATTCTCAAGAGAAATATAAGCTGATATCAGCTTTTGCTATCTTGGTCTTCAACCTGTTCATCAAATTACTTTCCAGCCTTTGCAGGCGGCTGTGAGCCAAAGCTGAAGGGAAGGAGGTTTGATGCTTTTATTGTGGGAGAAACAGGTGCCTTAAGAGTGAGCACAAACGTTCAGATCACAGAGGCACGGAAGCTGCTGATAAGCCAGGGTTAAAAACCTCAGTGGTACTTCTGCCTACCTGACATGAGAGATGGGGTGGGAGAAATGGAAGAACAGGCACAGGTTCCCACACCAGCGACAGGAGGGAGGAGACGAAAGAAGGAAAGTACCCAACACAAGTGTGACAACCCCAGAAATGTGAAGCCAGACAGCACTAGCCTTTGCTGGGGGCCTGAGAGAGTCATCTCTCCCAGATCATGACCCAGTTGATTACATTGTATAACGTCGAACGTACTAATTATCCTGATTTGAACATCATGTACTGCACATGGGTATTGATAGTCAATGCTGTACCCCACAGATACGTACAATCAACTATGCTAAAATAAATAAATAAATAAATAAATATAAAAAGTAAATAAATTTAAAAACAGGATTTCAGCTCAGTAAATGACAGATACACTTTCACCTGCATCATTTCAGTGAATTTAACTAAATTCTGAATGAGGGAAAAAAACAAGATATGCAGATATACGCATTCCCATACTGAAAATATTTACCGTGCAGAACCCAGAAAATAGCAATTTGAAGAACTTAACTTGCATATGCACAGTGCTTTACAGCTTACAAAATGTTATGTGCATTAATTTATGAATGTTCTAAACAATGATTACTCTTCCAGTTTTATAGATGAGGTAACTAAAGTTTCCATGGCTTTAGTTACCCAGGATCGAAGAGCTAGTAAGCAGCAGAAAAAGGACTCAAGCCCAGCCCTGCAATGCTAAGCCAAGTATTTTTTCTTCTGAGTCTGTGGCTCTCAGCTGGGGGATGATATTGCTCCCCAGAAGCCACTGGCAATATCCGAAGATATTTCTGATTGCCACAGCTGAGGGAGGGGAGCTGTGCTACTGGTATCTGGTGGGTAGAGGTCAGGAATTCTGCTAAACATCCTACCATGTACAGGACAACCTCCACAGCAACGAATTATCCAGCCCAAAATGTCAAGAGAGCCAAGGCCAAGAACCTGCTCTGTACCACAGTTTGCTTCCCAAATGTATATTGTAAAACTGATATTTTAAACACTTTTTCTCACACTTGGAAGCAAAATATCTGAAGTATAAACAAAATATATGAATTTCACCTGTTCTTCCCTTACTTCTTGATTTCACTGCTACCAATAACAAATACGGGTCTGGTTTCTACTAAATTCCAAGTCACAGCTGGTAGTTGGGATTGTGATTGATCACACCGTGGACCACGAGTCCACCGATGAAGATAATGACAGACCATGCAGTAAAAGCAAAACAAACTCACACTGCAATCTTAAAAGCAAAACAAATATCTATTCCTCCTTCGTATTATATGTCCAAAAAGTGTTGGTGTGTCCCCTGCTCCACACAAACACTTGGGGACACTGGCCGGCAGGGGCTTACCGTCTGCAGCACAAGCACCCCTGGGTTACAGAGAGGAGAGAGCTGGGAGACTGCACACCAGCAGTTAAAGCTGCACAGCCCATTAGCCAGAACTAGTACGTGGCCCAAGTTAACTGCCAGAGACGCTAGGCAATAAGCTCAGGGGGCACTTGGAACGTTAGTTGCTCTGTCTCTGCCACAGAGTATATTCTGAGTCCTGCATTCACTCATGTAGAAATGATGGGAGGGAGTGAGAGCCAGAATAGTGCAGGGAAAACAAGTTCTGTAGCCAGAGGTGAGAAAACTCAGTGATCAGAGCATGGAACTGCTGCCCCTGGACGTTTGCAGCTTGGCTGGATGCCCGTCCCCAGCTGCCCTGCCCTCCACAGGAGTGGAGTCAACAGTTGTTGTACATAGTGGTACCTGCTTCATAGGAACTTCCTTCTCACACACAGTTGTTGAGAGCTCAGGCAGGGAAGCCAGATTACCTGGTTTCCATTGAAGTTTTCTCCTTATAGCTATGTAGTCTTGGGCAAGTTATTTAACTGCTCTGTGGCTCTGTTCCCTCCTTGGTAAGACAGGCACACTGGTAGCATTCTGTCCCATAGGATTGCTGGGAGGTGCACAGAGTAAAAGCAGCTAAGGTCAGCCATGTCCCCCACTGCCCCTGCCACGCGTCACCACAGCCCCTGGGCCAGCTGTTGTGGCTGAGGCTGGACACGGCTGTCGAGCCAGAGCTGCGACTCCAGTAACCCTGCTGGGCCTTTGTCCTCAGCCCTCCGCATTCCGATTCCTAAAGCCCCAGTGCAGATGACACATCCCCTGTGCTTTCTCGTCCAGTCTCCTGGCTCAGGATATCTGGCTCTGGCTCAGTTCTGCCACAGAACCTGTGTATCCTCAGGAAATATTTGTGCCTCTTCTTTCCAATCTGGTGACATTCCCAGTCCTGTTTTTGCTGAATCATGACCTGACCACATGAGATCTACAGTGTTTCTCAATCCCCTTCCAGTGCTAACATTCTAACCCCATGATATTAGCGTCATGAGAATTGGGGGGCGGGAGGAGGACCAGGGCTGGACCCAGGGTCTCCGTGCAGCCTCAGGGTGACCAAGTACAGAGTGGGGTACAGTAGAAACAGGATTGACTCAGTACTGGTCAAGCTCTTTTGAGGCAGAAGTTCCTTGTACACTCCCTGGCAAGGAAGCAAATCAGGCCTGGGGTGTGGACCACAGGGCTCTAGTGCTGAGTAGCCCTGAGGTGGGCTTTCACCAGCCATCCCCACACTCAGCTTTGGAGGGATGCAGTGTATGGTAAGGACAGTGTATCAAATGGCCAAGCACCCCCTGTTACATTTCCTTTGCCTTAATATGTTAAGGTTCCTCAGTCAGAAGCAACATTGCATGGGATCTGATGCTAGCAGGTTAGGCTTCCTCTAAGCCCTCGGGTGGGGGCGCTGGCAGAGATGGAGGGCAGAGAGAGCAAATGATCCCCCCAACCCGGGTGAGGGGTCCACCTCACGGACCTGATCCCAGTGGCTGCTTGGTTCTGGAGAGAGGGTGCCCTGGCAGACTCTGCTAGTGACAGGGTGGTCTTGCAGCTGTGTGCCAGGGAGCCTGTGCTGCACAGCTGGTGCCTGGCCTCTGCGCCACCCTGTCCAACAGGTGTGTGTCCCCCTCTGTCACACTCTCTGGCAGCATTAGCATGTCACAAGGTGCTCAGATTGTGTTCCCAGTGCCATGTGACTGTTCACATGCCTCTTCCCTATACTTACTTGTGTCCATTCTTCCTGTTCCAGGCCCCTCCCAAATAGCCAAGCCATTCTGCACAGGCCAGACATTCACCGAGGTCTCCATACCTCTATTCAAAGTGAGTGACTGAGATCATATTTCTACTGCCCACTAGGAGGATTTCCTTCTGTCACTTTCCTTCAGAGCCTCCCCAGATGAGGCTGGTGTGTGGTGGTGGCTCTCCATCTTTTTATAGCAACTTCGTATCATGTCCACCTACCTGGGAACTAGACCCACATCTTTCATCCTCTGTAAGTTGGTCTGAAAACCCCCCATGAGGTCACAGCTATGAGTTGAGGTGTTGTTATCACAGAGGTAAATGGGATAGGAGTCTGGGCTACCTGTTCACTGAACTGATAGGACTTCTCAACCTGTTCGAGAGTGATCTACAATGAGTCAAGCTCAGTGTAGGATGGTTTGATGGTACACAGCCTGGGCTGTTGACTGGATGGGTCTGATAGTATCCGGATCATGATGGGCACCTCCAGTCCCACCTTGGGGCCAGCAGCACACTGCTTTTCAGATGGCAAGTGGTCCTCTGCTGGGGAAGGTGTGGCCTTGCTCCAGAATTCTGGGGGTCTGCACTGATTCTTGTGTTTGGGGCTTACCAGACCTTTACCCATAACCCTCATCCACCATGGAGACCTCTGGAACCAGCAGACTAGCTGAGTCATGTGCTATGGTCAACAGAGCAATTCAGAATGTGCTGGAGCTGCTGCATAGCTCTATTTTGTTCTGGGAATCTTTCAAAACTGGAAGCACTTGGGTCACCTGATAAATTGGTTGAAGCAGTACTCTGCTTCCAGATGCTGAAGTCTTCCCAGGCAATAGGCCTGTTTCCTCACAGCAGGGTAGGTGAGTGCAGTAACCTGCCAGCCATCTGCTCTAAACCATAGGCACCTATGATTTCCCTGACGTGGCAGGCCCCTGACTCCTCTTGGGACCCATCTCCTAGCTTGTGTGGTATCCCAGGAGTGTAAAGCCATCAGTGTTCCTGTCACTAGCTTCCCTTGTTGCTTCATTAAAGAGTTTGTTGTCTGAGCCTTCCTAAGGAACGTGACTGGTGATAGACTTCCCACTCTCCCACATCTCCATCACCCCGAGCTGCCTTCTGATCCCTTCTTAAAGCAGTTTGGGAATTTGGCTTACCTACTGCAGTGCATAATTGTGTGCCTCAGCTTGCAGGGGGAATTCCAGCAGCATTCTAGGACCTGTTCCCGTGTCCCTGCCAGGATGCTGAGTCACAGGCCAAAGAGAATGCACTGATGTCACAAATTCTCTCCTTCCCTGCCTCATTTTCCCGCCACAGTGCTGCAGCACCCTCTAGTCCCCTCTCACGCATGTTCCTTTTGTTCTTGATGGTATGGCCAAGTCATCCAGTGCTTTGAAGATTATACTACTTCTTCCTGGTGGAGGAGCCTATTTCCCCACTCCTGCATCCTGATCTTGGATATTGGGCTTTTGACAATGTGGACAGGTAGCATCCACCTTGAAGAAGTCAAGCTCCTCACACACCTGACTCAAGGAAGGCCTTTGCAGGGTCTCCAGGTATATTAGTCCATTTCCGTTGTTATAGCAAAATACCTGAATGGGATAATTTATAAGAAAATGAAATTTATTGCTTACAGTTTTGGAGGCTGGGAAGTCCACAGTGCAGGGAACACATCGGGCGAAGGTCTTGGTGGTGGCGACAGTGACCCAGGAGTCTCTCATGGCAGAAAAGGTGGAGCAGAGAGAGATAGTTCCTCGTGCACTCTCCTTTTAAAACCCTCGGAACCACACCCCTGACCACCATTATTAACCCATTCACTATAGCATGGTCCTACAATCTAATCATCTTTTCAAGGCCTCATCTTCCCATTATAATAGGATTTCCCACCTTCTTTACACTGTCACTGTGGGGACTAAGTTTTGGGGGGACACCAGTCCGCAGCACCAGGTGAGTGGGAGGCAGCTATTTCTGCTGGGATAGAGGGTTTAAGAGCCTGTGGGACTCTAACATTGTCATCCACTGAGCTATCCCTATCCCAAGGCTCAGAGTACCATTTTTTTTTTCCTATTAGGATATTAACTTTGTTACTGGAATGTATTTGGTCTCATTTACAGCTCTGCTATACGTATTAAACCCTGGCTCTTGTTTTTAGACGAGTCTGCCATGTGGCTCAAGTGATGAAGGTCACCAGGAGTTCTAAATTTTATCTCAACATTGAAATCACATGAGGACCTTTAAAAAGTTGCTGCTTGGGTCCCACTGCTAGATATTATGAATTCATTGGTCTGGGATATCACTTGGACCTCAGAGTACATGATTCGAATGTGACACCAAAGAGGAGAACTAATGTTTCAAACATGGCCTTGGAAGCTCCCTAATTTTCACACTGAGCCTTCAATGCACAGTAACCTAACCTGAGTCAGTCCATTTTTTTCCAGGCTGCTGAATAGCCATGAGCCCTCTAGTTACCACCACTCCCCTACCATTCAAGGGTCACTCACACTGCAGTGTGCAGGTGACCTCAGATGTGAGCCCCTCACACTGCAGGGTGTTCAGATGTGTGTGGGTGTGAGCCCAAAACACAGCAGGGTGTGCAGGTGAGTGCAGGTATGAGTCCCCCACACTGCAGGTTGTGCAGGTGAGTGCAGGTGTGAGCTCCCCATACTGCAGGGTCTTCAGATGAGTGCAGATGTGAGCCCACCACACTGCAGGGTGTGCAGGTGAGTGCAGGTATGAGCTCCCCACAGTGCAGGTGTGCATGTGAGAGTGTAGGTTTGAGCCCCCCACAATGCAGGGTGTGCAGGTGTGAGCCCCCCTCATTGCAGAGTTTGCAGGTGAGTGAAGATGTGAGGGTGTGCAGGTGAGTCCCAAGTCTCAGTCTCTCACAAGTTTTAGAGCAGAAATAGAGACATATTTTATGAAACCACATGAAATTCAATCAGGTTACACCCATGTGAAGTGGTTTGCAGAGAAAAGGAAGGACTAAAAGACAGGCAGAGAGGATGTGAGGAGGGTGCATGCAGCGTCCAACACAGAAACCAGCACAGAAAGCGAGCTTAGGAAAGGCAACTCAAGAAAGGTCAGCGGCCGCTCCCCGGCCTGGCCTGTGTGGACAGCTGAGAGGCCTGCTTTCGGGATTAAATGTCGTAGACACTCCTGTACATCTGACTGCCCTGTCCTTAATTCCACAGTAACCGTCTGGATATGATTTGACTTCCACGTGTCTCAGTTTCAGGAGAAGAATGTACTAGAGAGAATGTGATTTTTCTGTCCCAATGGCAGTTACAGTCTTCATTATAAATTAATTAGGGCAATAAGATTTGATATATCAGGCTCTCATGAACAGTGGGGCTGAGTCAGCAGTCCTGCGGCCGATCCACAAAAACAAGATTGAGTTTTGAGACTGAAATACTTTTGTGGTAAGCAGGGAGAGAAGCAGAAAAAGAAGAATTTTCAGGAAGCCAAGTTCCTAAGGTTCTAATGAGCAGGGGAGAGGGCCAGTAAATTGCATTATTTGACTTTATGCCAATGGACTAGTAAATCCTGGAAAATCTCAAATTACAAGATCCATATATAGTAACACAATATGAGATCTGCCCTTTTAACAAAGTTTTAAGTGCACAATACCATGTCGTTAACTGCAGGCACAATGTCATACAGCTGGTCTCTAGACCTTATTCACGTTGCATGACTGAAGCTTTATGCTCGTTGAACAGTAACTCCCCATTTCTCTCCTCCCAGCCATTAGAAACCACCATTCTACTCTCTGTTTCTACAAGTTTGACTATTTGGATATCTCATGTAAGTGAGAGCGTACAGTATTTGTCCTTCTGTGTCTGGCTTATTTTACTTAAGATGATGTCCTTCAGGTTCATCTCTGTTGTCACATATGTCAGGGTTTCCTTTTTTAAAAGGCAAAATAATATTCCATTGTATGTACACACCACCTTTTCTCTAATCATTCATCTGTTGATGGACATTCAAGTTGGTTCCACTTCTTGACTATTATGAATAGTGCTACAATCAACATGAAGTCTAGATAACTCTCCACGATCCTGGTTTCAATTCTTTTGGATGCATACCCAAAAGTGGGATTGCTGGAGCATATGGTATTTCTATTTTTAAATTTTTGAGAAACCTCAATACTGTCTTCCATAGTATCTGTACCACTTTACATTTCCACCAAGTATATATAAAAGAGTTCCAATTTCTCCACATCTTTACCAAGACTTTTTTGTTTATAATCGCCATTCCAACAGGTATGAGATGATATCCTATTGTGGTTTTGATTTGCATTTCCCTGATGATTTGTGACATTGAGTACCTTTTCATATACCTGTTGGCCATTTATATGTCTTCTTTAGATAAATGTCTACTCCAGTCCCTTGCCTATTTTTTAATCAAGATTTTGGGGGGGGGGTTGTGTTTGGGTTTCGTTTTTGGTTTTTGGTTTTTGGGGATTCTTTTTTGTTTTGTTTTGTTTTTGTATTTTTGCTATTGTGTTGTTGTATATTAACCTCATATCAAATATAAGAGTATGAGAAGCTTTTTGGATTGATGTAGTTTCATTTGCCCATTTTTGCTTTTGTTGCCTGTGCTTTTGGGGTCATATGCAAGAAATCACTGCCAAGACCAATATCATACATTTTTCCTTCTATGTCTTCTTCTAGGAGCTTTATAGTTTCAAGTCTTATGTTTAAGTTTTTTTAATACATTTTGTATTGATTTTTGTGTATATTGTAAGATAAGGGTCCAATTTCATTCCTTTGCATGTGAATATCCAGTACTGCTGGCACCATTTGTTGAAGGCTGAAGAGAACTCTTGAAAGTTAGTAAGTTGACCTCTCCTCACCTTCATGTGATACTTTTAATCACTATTTTTACAATCTAAGGATATACACAAATACAACCAGCCAGGACTTACTACATGCAAAATAGTACACATTAAAAAAAAGAAAGAGAAACTCTAGGGCAGATGGGGAGAAAGAAACACACCAAATCAGGTAAAGAAGTGACTATGGACAACATAACATTGGGGCATCAGATACTCCTTTATCTTCAAAGGTCCAGTGCCTCGTGCACCTGCCTTCAGAGTACAACTCGCAATTCATGCAATAGCCACGGAGCTTCAGATCCTGTCTTCCTTCGCTTTCGTATTTCCTCCTGTTCCCGCTACAAGAGTGGTCAGCTTGGGATGGGGGGACTGATTTTCCAAGCCCTGTAAGTGATTTGAGGTTCTTTGGTAAGTACAGATGGCCTATTATTATTACAGAAAAAGCTCCATTTGCCAGGAAAATAATCATGCCCCTTTGCCATTTACAAACATCTTCTACTTAGGGCTGTTTGGGCATAGAATGCCATTTATGCAAGCACTTCTATTGCTGTTAGGATCAGAAGCAATGAGTGACAGCTGTGATTGAATGCTGATGTGGAACTGAATCAGTTTAATTCATCACAGAAGAAATCTACTGAAAGAAAGGAAGCTGCAAAGGCAAAGAGATTTTGATTACACAAAATAAGGGAAGCCAGAGAATGTGGCTCTTAACTTCTTTGGTAGTAGTTGGAGGAGATAGATACATCTTCCCTTATCATTTGCCCTAGCAATTTATTGTACACTTTTCAGGAATGTGGTAAGTGCAATCCACAATGTGAAGTAGGTAGTAATGAGTGCAAATAATAAGAATTTAACAAGACAGAGATTTTCTATTCCACAATTCAAAATGAAGCATAGAGATGAGTCTTCATGGGGAGGATCTTCAGAAAAATCATAATGGTTTATTAACCTGATGGAGGATGGGGACAAGAGAAAGGATAAACTCTCACTGTCACAGTATTCTTTAGAGAAAGTCTCTTAGGAAGACAGCATCTGTTTGGGGATTGGCCTTAGAGGTAGGATTGACAGATGAATTTAAAGGGAAAAAAACTTACTTGTTTATCTGAAATTCAAATTTAACAGGGTTTCCTCTATGTTTCCTCACCATACCTAGAAACCCTACTTGGTGGTTTCTATTGCTACCAGACAACTGTATTGCTAGGCCTAGGGCTCACAGTCCCTTGTCAGGGTAGGGCTATAGCTACGCTAACTGTCTGGTCGGGGCTATTGTCGGACTCCTGCCATCATAGCCAACTGCATTGTTAAAGCAATTCATAAATAATGCAACATTTTGGCTTTAGTTAAGTTATACTAAGTTTCCATTTGTGTTGTCAGGGCTCACAGACCCATTATACAGACTGGGTCACGAGACCCCTCACACACAGGCCTACACTAGGTAACTGGGAAAAATCCTAGGAGCCACTGGCAGATGACACGAGCTCAGTCCTCAGCACTCAGCGGTGGTGGCTTCTTGGCACATCCTGGGGGCACTGGCCGCAACAGCCTCCAGCAGCAATAGCAGCTTCCCTGTGCCCCCCCCGCCCCCAGGGACATCCCGGGGGCAGAGAGCCCTGTGGATCAGAACCACTCATCCTTTATAAAGTCCACAACCCAGGACACCTGGGCACATATGTGCAATTACATTAGACAATAACCAAGGAACACCTGGGCACACATGCATATTTACATCAAATGCTCAGCAAGGTTCTGAACATCTGAGGGGCCCTGACCATTTTCCTATTTTCCCTACAACCCCATTGTACAGAATGGGTCACAAATCCCTCACTTGCAGGTCCACGAGCTAGGTAATAGGAAAAGATCCTGGAAGCCATGGGTAAAAACTAATAGGCTTTATTCAGATGCAAGCTCAGGTAGCTAGCAGCAGCCTCCCGGGGCATCCCGGGGGCACTGTGGATCAGAGCCGTTCGTCCTTTATACTTAAGTCCAATAACCCAGAAACACCTGGGCACATGTGCATATTTACCTCAAATACTCGGCAAGATTCCAAACCCCCTGAGGGACCCTGACCATTTATATTTACTATCCCTACAGTGGTTACTATGTCCAACTGAATGGCCACATTTACTGAGTCAGTATAATGCTTAAACGTTTCACCAAGTTTCAAAAATAACACCTATCACAAAACAAGAGAAATATCACATGCCCAAGGTGAAGTATGTAAAGGGACCCTGCTCAAGTTAGCTAATCACCTAATATCCCTCTGTGGGAACATCTTATGATCAGTGAGGTGGGCTAGTTCCTGATGGGCCTTGAGAAGTGTTTTCTTTTTATTGCTGGACTTCATTCTCTAACCTCCATAAAATGCAAACTAATTGCAATAAGTTAGATCCAGAGAATCTGGCCACATGCCCCTAAGGGAAGCAAGTGAGGAAATTGCAAAAGAGAGCGTAAGGCCCCCAGGGCAGCTCACAAACTAAGAAAGAGAAAGGAAGAGTGTGCGAGGAGAAGAGTAATGCACCTCCACATGTGCAAAGGAAGGATCAGGCTGCAGAGAGTGCAGAAAAAATCCTCTTCGTGGAGGCAGAATGAACAGTTCACTGCAGAAAGAATGCACGGGGACATCAATTCCCCTATCCCTTCAGTCTCCTAAGAAAAGAAAACTTGGTGATTATAACTGGTCTCTGTGACGCCCTCATAGCTTTTCAGAGAGACTCTACAATCTCAATTTGAGAATCACAGAGTCCAGTGATAAACCAACGAGTTGCCTAGAAGTTTAAGTGAAGGAAAGCAATGGTCTGCAGCAAATGCACCCACAGCACCAAAAGTGACTTTGGGGGCTGTCAAGCTACACAACTACACCAGCTGGGTTACTGCAATATCTACGCTAATTGTCTGGTTAAGCAATTCATAAATAAAGCCAGAAAGTTCCATTATTTTAGTTATACTAAGTTTCCATTCGTATTGTCAGGGCTAGGGCTCAGACCCTTCAAACACATTGTACAGACTAAGTCACAAACCCCTCACATGCCAGGCTGGGTCACCAAACTCCTCACATGCAGGTCCACGCAAAGCAATTGGGAAAGATCCCAGGAGCCATTGGCAGATGACATGAGCTCAGTCCTCAGCAGCAGCAGCAGCTTACAGCAGCAGTGGTGGTGACCTCTCAGAGGGTCCTGGGGACACTGTCAACAACAGCTTGCAGCAATAGCCTCCAGCAGCAGTAGTGGCCTCCCCATGGCCCCCCTGGGTGAATCCCGGGGGAAGGGGAGCCCTGTGGATCAGAGCCACTCATCCTAAGTCCAAAACCCAGGACACCTGGCTGCACATGTGCAATTACATTAGACAATAACCAAGAACACCTGGGCACACGTGCATATTTACATCAAATGCTCAGCGAGATTCTCAACATGTGAGGGGCCCTGACCATTTTCCTGTATTTTCCCAACAGGGGACCACCTATAGAATTTCACCACATGATCAGGGATTGCAATGGGAGATATTTGGAGATAGGCTGACAGAGCTCACAATGAAAGCCAGTGATGGCTGATGTTCAAGTTCATTTTATTTAACCAACATCTGCTTCAGAAAGTTGCTAAACAAACATTGGAAATAGATTACTCACCATAAAATCCTGGTATTTGTTAAGGAATCCTGCAGTCACTGAGCTCAAACCAGCCCCCCTGACACTGCAAGCAATCCAAGTCTCCCTCCAGCACACTATCAATAGCTCGCCTAATCAAATGCTGCCAAACACCCTAGACACCAGCAACTGGCCCAGCCCAGCCCCACAGCAGCTCTGCCCCGTCCCCAGCCCTGGGAGAGCCAGGGGCTGGGCAGTGCAGGTTAGCTAAAACAACTAGTCTTCATAGAGTCACAACAGGGTGAGGGAAAGTAAAAATAAATTATCTAAAGACTGAAAGCTTGGCTTTATTTGGTGATGGAAAAAAGAGAAAGTGACCGGTACTATGGACCTTATATAGTAAAATGCAGTTAAGTTTGCAGCTGAGTTTCTTAGGCTTCACTTGTAATTTATCAAAAGCATCACACTTGACAAGTCTGGAATTCTGTGCCCTACCCGCTCCATGCTAAGGCATTTCTCCAGTCCTGAGTGCCCCACATCATGAAGACCATGATCCTTGAGCTACACCAACTAGAAGCGAGTCCTCCACCACCCGTGCAGTCTACACTATTAGCTGACATGGCCCGCTGGAGGGGCACCATCTCGAACCTGCAAGTTGCAAATTGCTCACGGGGCACAGATCCTTTAGGCCAGAGACGCCTCAGACCGGCGTGCATCAGTGCTGCAGATGCAGGGAAAATTAGGACAAAGTGATCGTAAGAAATGACTGTGGCCATTGCAGCGGTTAGAATGCTGAGATGTGGGGCACCCTCCCGTCTTTCTGAATGTGGCCATCCTCAGGAGAGCATGGAGGCCCAGGCTTGTGCCCTCCTGGTGTGAGGCAGAGAAGTCAGAGTCTTAGCTCGAAGCCGCAAATGCACCTCAGGGGCAATCGCTGCCACCTCAGAAGAACAAACAAGTCCCCAAGTCCCTATGTCCTCACACCCTATGCAGCAGGGCTTGAGTCGCTAAGCAGTGAGGTTAGTGATGTGTCCTCCAGGGAGGTGGCTGTCCAGGCAGCCACCACATTCACTCTTTCAGCTCTGGTCCTGTAGGGAGGTGGCTGCTGCCATGCTGGTGGGCCCAGGCTAGCCAAGCTGGCCAAGGGAAGGTGGGGGCCGAGGGAAGGTGGGTGCCGGGGGCAGGTGGGTGCCGGGGCAGGTAAACACCTGCAGAGGCACGTGGCTGTCTGAGTGAGCAGGGGGCAAAGCCATCCTCTGCACTTCGACATGAAATAGCTCAAACTCAGCTTCTAGGGCTTCAGTTCTAGCCACAGGGGGCAGGTGTGGCCGCAAGAGGTCACTCTCACCCACTCAGTGGGACTTAGGACGTCCCTGCGGAAATTTCAGGCAGTAACTGCCCAGTGAACCCAGTTTGTGTTAAAAATAATGTATTTACCAGATGAAAAAAGTGTCAAAAAATGCACAGGAACATGAAATGAAGGGGGAAAAGTATATTTCACCCCTTTCCCTTGGCCCCATGTCTTAAAGATAACAGTTACCATTTTCTGGTGATTGTTCAGGTTTTTCTATGTTATCTATGTATGCAAACATACATATATCGATGTAATTGATGGATCCTTAATTTTTATATAAATGTCACCATATCACAAATACTACTTCACATTTTTTTTCACTTAATATTTCTTGAACATTGTTTAATATATGAACAATGCACCAGTAAATTTAAAGAAATGGAAATTATCCATTTGACAGGCTGCACTGTATTCCATTGTACGGACACACTGTCATTCATATAAGCAGTTCCCTAATGGTGAACATTTAGGATACTTCCAAGCTTTTATTCTTAGTAACAATGCTGCAACAGAAAAAAAGTTCACACATATACGTTTAACTATTTGTGCAAGTATATGTGCAGGTTAAATTCCTAGCCCTGGAATTGCTGGATCAAAGGATATATGCATTTTAAATGTCCCCTATGTTTGTCAAATTGCTCTCCCAAAGGTCACACCTATTCACACCTACACCTGTGATGAAGGCTGAGCTCACTTGCTAAGGGATGACTCTTTGGCAGCTACTGCAAAGGGTCTGTATCAATGAAATGTAAAATAAAAGCACTGAAAAAGTTCACAATCAAACCTATTCTAATCAATAGTACTTGGCTAAATACCTGAATCAAAGCTTGGATCACTCAAGCTCTGAACAGAAGTAATCCCAGACAAAATGCAATATTTTGTATGTAAGAGCAGGGGAAGGAGAGCTGGGTCTGTGGAGAGGAGTATTGCAGTTAAATTTCAGTGTTTGTTCCACTGGACTCCTGCAGAGATTTTATGCTTTGTCTGTCAATAGTTGTATGCCACTGGCAAGTGACCCAAGCATTTTACACCAGTAAAGATACTTGTTTAATGGCAGAACAATGCCATATATTGAATATGTATTGAGTGCCACAAATATATCCAAGCTGCTCATTATTTTCATAATGAGGGAGAAAATATCTTGCATGAAAAGTTGTTACAACCTTAAATTTAAAACTAAACAGGATTGGAGCTGGCTGCTTAGTTCAGTTGGTTAGAGTGCAGCCTTGCAACACCAAGGTCAAAGGCTTGGACCCCTGTACCAGCCAGCTGCAAAAAATGTAAAATAAAATAATAAAGCCAAACAGGATAAAGACCTCCTAGGGAGGGTTCCTTTCATATACATGAATGAAGAGAATAAAAGATGATTTTTGTTTTTGTCCTTTCATTTTTCTTTCTTAATCTTTTTTTTTTTTTTTTGCCCTCAGAAAAGTAGAAACTGTTTTCAAATAAAAAATAAAATAGAAAGAAGCCCACGCCTAAATTTGAATCAAGTCTCTCCTCCTATTGTGTGTAACAAGACACATAACTGATTTTGTACTGGACATATTGGAGGCTGATATTTCATCCTCAAGATCTCTACCAAAGTTGTCAAAAAAGGCAAACAGTCATTACTTTATCCACAGACCCATCAAAAGCCTCATTATTAATTTCTTCCTTCGTTTATAAAGCCGAACGCAAATGCTTTTTTCTGCAGTTGCTCCATCTAGCGGATCACTCGAGCAATTGTGGCTCTGATTCTTCCCTGAAGCCAGATTCTCAACAGCAGGAGAGAAATCTTTATCAATGTAATAATTAACGGCATCATTTATTTTATTTTGATAAATATTTTTTAAATGATAAAATTGACAAGGTCAGGTTGAAATAACACCCATCATGAAGATTCATTTGTATTTCCCTTGGAGAAAAGAGAAATGCTGTCAAGATAGCAAGAAAAAAAAAAAAAAAAAAACTGTTTCAAGCTTGTGTGGTAACCAAAGTCCCCAAAATAATCAATCAAGAATGTCATCAGAAAATGAATATAAGATAGTCGGCATGGTAACTGGGTATTGAGGCAGCTCTTTGTGCTCGCAGTCATTTAGATCTCTCAATCGTTTTCCCAAGCAAGCACAAGGAAAGGAGAGTGAGCACAATGCCATCCAAGCACTGTGCATTCCGTAACCACCCTCGCTCGTGGTCGCGCTGCAGGTGATGATGCCTGGATAACTGCCCTGGTTTCTACTGATGTTGTTATCATCCCGCAGTTCCACAGCAACTCGTGTTCACCACTGTCTCAGAGCATCACAAAACAGGAGAGTTTGATAACCTCAATCTACCAGGAAGAGGCAACAGGCTACATTCCTCCCAAAAGTCCTGACACAGAGCATCACAGACGAGATGCGGGCTTTGAGCACACAAGCAATCAAGCGTGCACAGCAGGAGTCTGATGATTCCCATAAATGGCTGTTTAATCAAATGCTTTATTCCTGCCTGGTGTGAACTCATCCGTGATTCACAAAGCAAACTCTGTCCAAGTTATTTAGTGCAGCAAGACCTTCTCTTTCCTTCCCACACAAGGCATTGTCTCTGCAACATGGGAATGCCACCCAAGGAGCTATTTTAAACAGGTGGCTGGAATCAGCCCCCAAATCAACAGAATAAGGGTGGACCAAAAGAAATTCCAGGTTAAAAACAAAAGGAAGTTATTATCCATGGCTTAGATTTTGGCACAGATGAGTCACAGAGTCCGTAATACAGTCAAATAAACTCAGGATCAGTTGTGACAGAAAATATTCCTGTTTCAAAAAGATACACACTACAAGCAAAAGGGTATTAAAAAGCCAACCTATTTCATTAAGTCAATGATACTCACTACCATGACATGTGCCTGCAGGCCAGTTACAGGACAGATAGAGCGAGATTTTCACATGCTTGTCAAAGTATTTGTGGACCTTCCTCTACTAAAGAGGAAGGAAGGAAGGAAGGATACATGTAGGAAATGACCACACTGATAATTTTTGTGTTATTTAAACTGGAAGTTCTGAGGGCCAATATGACTCGGCACACTCATCCGTAAGTAAAATAAGACAACCAGAAACCATCACTCAGCAAAGCCCTGGATCTTTGTATCAGTTTGCTAGGGCTGCCATAACAAAGTGCTGCAGATGGGTGGTTTCAACAATAGAAATTTATTTTATCACAGTTCTGGAGGCGAGAAGTCCGACATCAAGGAAGCAGGGTTGCTTCCTCCTGAGGCCTCTCCTTGGCTGGTAGACAGCCTTGTCCTCCTGGTGTCTTCGTGTAGTCTTCCTCTGAACTTGTCTGTGTCCTAATTTCCTCTTATAAAGACACCAGTTACACTGGATTAGGGCCCACCCTAATGACCTCATTTTAACTTAATCAAATACCATAATTTTCAAATAATCATCTTCAAATACAGCAACATTCTGAGGGGTTTAGGACTTCAACATACGAATTGGGGTGTGTGTGTAAAATTTAGCTCATAAAGTCACTGATGTGCCCTGGGAGCTTGGGAAATGAGGTGGGGAGAGGATCCCTTCCTAGGAAATGAGGTGCACAGGCATCTTTTCCAAAGCTGGTCCAAGACAGAAGTCCCCTGGAGCCTGGCTGGAGGCTGTTAGCACCCCACTCCTCCAGTGACGGAGGGAGGAGCAAGAGGGTGCAGTGAGTTGACGCTGTGCTGCATGCAAAGGCACCTAGGAGCAGGAAGAGCCAAGGTCCTTCTAGACCCCACAGGAGCCAGGGCTTCTCTGCTGAGAGGACCGGACTCCCCAACTCTCTCTACCCCACCCCATGTCAGCAAAATGTAATTAAAAACAAAATCTTCTCCCAACCCAGAAATCCTGTCCATGAAAGTAGTAGAGAAAGAAAACGGCGTTATTATTGAATAAGCATTAAACCAGAATGAGAATTTATCCAGAATGAGAATTCTGGTTTAATGCTTATTCGATAATAGCACTACAGGCTAAGAAATTGCGAAGGCAGAAAGAAATCTCACCTTTTACACCACCGGGCAAACACAACCCATTCAACACCTGTTATTGCACGTAGGTTATCCTAATCTTACCTGATAATTGGGGTGATCACCATGCTTGCTAATTGGTTTTATCCAGAGGAGAAGAAACTTGTCATATCTTTATGACAGGAGGTAGTTTTGCGACTTGGGGCACAGTGTTCCCTGACGTTAGGTTCCTACCCTCCCACAGGGTCTGGGAGATAGAGGTGCTGTCTCCCTATGTTTATATTTCAAAGAGATGGTTCCCAGGTCCCAGAGAAAGATATTCCTGTATCATAAAGCTGACAAAAGGCCTATCTCCTTTTCAAAAGGATTTATATACCTTTCAAAGAGAGAAAAAAGTACTTAGAGTTTCTTATTTTTCATTTGTTACTTGTCCTCACACCTTTAAACAAGGCCAGGAGCCAAGTGCCTGCAGAGATTTTAGTGGCTGAGCCCTCGGTGTTGAGTGCTCAGTCCGGGCCAGGACACTGTGCCCAGGTGCAGGAGGGGTGGATCTGTGGGGACAGCAGCAGGGCTCAGCGGGGCCGCGCCACACATCACCTAGAGAGAAGCTTGATGGGGGACGGACAGTTTGAACTGGTCACTGATCATTCTGAATGACTGAAATGGTTACATGACTGAAGTGGCTGAAGACCCAAGCCTTAAGCTAATCAGTCCGGGGATGCTGGATAAAATAGAACTCACAGAACGGTTTGGGTTCTGTTACATCCCAGCTTTCAACAGAGTCATGAGTCAGCCTGGATCCAGCCTGTGTAATAGTCTCTTCTGGGATGTCTGCAGTGGGCCCTTCATTCATTAAATAAGTAGCCACCCAGCACCTTCCTCCCCAAGGCACAGAGCAGGAACCAGCCATAGTCTCCTCGGGGGACGACAGAGATTGACAAATGGTATTAAATGCCATTACTTATTCTAAAAAAAAAAAAAAAAAAAACAGGCCCCAACTACCTCTTTTAAAATAGTCATTGCCAATTTTTGAGTATGGTTAGAATAGAAATGACAACTTTCAATTTATTTTGTGAAATGCATAAAAAGTGGGGTTTTTTTAATTAGATGGTAAGTTCCTAGGAACATAGATGGGAAATATGTGCTTGCCCTTCCTCCAGCAACGTTTCAACTTGTTCATCTTAGAACCTACTTAGTGTGTCAAGACAAAGCACTGGACGAAGACCCCATGCCACAGCTGGGAGTCAGAGGCCACAGAAGAACACTGTGGAGTCAACCAGCCAAGAGCAGAGGCCTCACATCAGTGGGTCGTGGGCTCAGACCCCAGCTCTCCACTCACTGATTCCATGACCAAGGTCTCAGTGGCTTAACCACTCTCAGGCTCCATGATTTCATCTGTGAATCAGGATGAAAACATGAATCATGAAGTTCTTGGAAAGACTGAGTAAAAATACATAAATTATCTACCATATGAATTATATTATCCATAATAGAAGTGTCTGCCAAATAGTTTAAGTGCTCAAACAGTAAATGGTGGATATGATTCAAATTGTAAATATCCAACCATGTGATAAAATTTTGAATATAAACACATAAAAGACACAAATGAACATGTGATGTGAAGATTTGTTCATTTATCCAAAGCTTACTACAAAGTAGTCTGCACAGATGCTGGACTTAAATTCTACAAAACCCCTAAATGAAATAATTTGTCCATGGGTTTGTTTTTAGCTTTTCAGAAGTTGCATTTTTTTTCTGTATTTACTAATGAAATCTCAAGGTTTTCTTCTTGCTTTTCTTCTGACTTTTCTCTGTGTCTCAGTGTTCACTCATTTTAATAGCCACCATACTGTGTATCCCACAAGTTGATGAATATCAGCATAACCTCATCTTCAAAGCACTGCACCCTAAGTGGAATTCAAATAAACGTGGATAACTAAAACATAGGTTAGGGAGAAAAGGGGGTCTAATAAAAGGAAAGTTCTGTCTATGCTTTAACCATAGTATAGATCTCTGTACCTTGACAGAAGTGCTCAGCTCTGGGAACTGAACAGTGGAGAATTCTCAGAAACCTATAGTAGTGACTTACTTCTGGCTCGAGGTAATTGGTCTTCATTCCCTGCCCTCCCACGGACGTTGATGTAAGCAGGGAAGTTATCATGGACCTCTGGAACTGGTCAAAACACTTGCAGGCAGATGCTTTCAGAAGGCAGACTTTCTCCACACCTTCTGCTGACAGTCTCCTTATTTGGGGAGCAAAGACTTCACAAGAAATGACCAGAGAAATAATTTCTCTATCTTCTCCACCTGCAGACATCTGCTCAAATACCTTTTTCATCTTCATTAGGCAAAGGCAAAACTAAGAAAATACCCCCTGCCAAATTGCCTTCTATTTCTATTTGAATCGCAGGTTAGGCCTCAGCTGAGAAGTGGCTCTTCTAATAAAACCTTATTAGTTTGAAATAAAGGGTGGGAGGGTCCTCACATTATAGGAAATTTCAAATAAAATATTATCACTTTCAAAATGAATTCTACACCTTAAATTTAACAAAAAATATTTAGTATTGTTAAGCCAGGCATTGTATAGAAGATGAAATTGTACAATTAATAGTGACCTTCCCTGAAAACCTATAATCTATAAGAAAAATAAGACAAAAACACAAAAACAATGTTATATATAGAAAGTTAAAGATGCCTCAAGCCTTTTATAACTGAATGACTAGGTGCTGTACATTGATGGCCCCTGCAAAACCCAACAACTTCATTGAAGTTTAATCCCCACTGGAACTGTTGAAGGTGGGAAATCCTATTATAATTGAAAGGTGGGGACTTAAAGAGGAAATTAGATTGTAGGACCATGCTGTAGTGAATGAATTAAAATGGTAGTCAGGGGTGTGGTTCTGAGGGCTTTAAAAGGAGAGCATGTGAGAGTCTCTCTCTCTCTCTCTGTTCTGCCATTTTTCAATGTAATACCCTGCCATCACTGAAGTCATCATCAAAGAAAGCTTTCACCAGATATGGTCCCTAGACTTTGGACTTACAGCCTAGGAAACTGTAGGCAATAAATTGTATTTTCTTACAAATTACCCACTTCCAGGTATTTTGTTAAAAGCAACAGAAATGAACTAATAAAGAAAATTGGTACCAGAGAAGAGGGATGCTGCTTATAACAAATAATTGAAAATGTGGAAACAGCTTTGGAACCAGGCATTGAGAAGAGGCTGGAGGAATTTGGAGGAACGGGCTAGAAAAAACCTAGCTGCTAGTGAAAGTTTGGAATACAAGAAAACCAGGGAAAGTTTGAATGTTTTAGAGACTGGTTAAGTGCTGATAGAAATGTGAACTATAAAAACCATTCTAGAGAGGTCTCAGATGTAAAGGAGAAGGGACTTATTGGAAATTGGGGCAAAGATCACCCTTGTTATGAACTGGCAAGGAGCTTGGCTGCATTCTGTTCATGCCCAAAAGTATTATAGAATGTGGAACTTAAAGATGCTTAAACAGGGTATTTGGCAGAAGAAATCTGTAAGCAGCTAAACATTCAGGAAGCTGCATGGCTACTTGCAACAGCCTACACTGAGCTATGGCAGCAAAGGTATGACATAAAGCCAGAATTTATAATTAAAAGGGAAGCAGAGGGTAAAGATTTGGAAAATTTGTAGCCTGGCCATGTGGTAGAGAAGCAGAGAGCATTTAAAGGAGAAAAATGCAAGGGTGCTAAGAAGATTAGTACAAAAGAAAGGAATTATCAAGAAAAGGTGGGAAAAGCCTTGAAGGCATTGCAGAAGCCTATGGGGCCAACCCTTCCATTTCAGGCCCAGGCACCTAGGGAGACAGAATGGTCTTGGGGAAGAGGCCTGAAGCACCCTCCATGGGCTTGCTGCCCAGGGCCAACTTGGGATGCTGCTCCCCACACCAGCACCCCAGCTGCTTTGGCTGTCCCAGCCATGGCTAAGTTGTCCCCAGGTGTGGCTGAACCCACAGTTTTGGAAGATATAAGCCAGAAGCCTTGGCAGAGTCCACATGGTGTTATGTCTTCAGGGTCACAGAATGCCAGAGCTATGAAAGTTTGGGAGTCTCCACTCCAATTTCAAAGGATGTATGGAAAAGCCTGTGGGCCCAGGAAGAGATCTGTCACAGGGTCAGACTCACCACAGAGTCTTTGCTAGAGTGATGCCTAGAGGAAATGTGGAGTGGGAGTTGCAGCAGAGAAACCCCATCAGTGCCATGTCTAGTGGAACCTTGGGAGCAGGACTGCCATGGAGACCCCAGAATTGTGGAACTACCAGCATGTAATGCTGGCCTGTGAGACCTAAAGCATGGCCAAAGACCAGTAAAGCCATGGGAGTGGAGGTGCCCAAGGACGTGAGAACCCAACCGCCACACCAGCGTGGAGAGGATGCCAAACATGGAGTCAAGGTACATCATTTGTCAGCTGGAAGATTAAATGCATGCCCTGCTGGGTTTTGGACTTGTTTGGGACCTGTTACCCCATTCTGTTAGCCTATTTCTCCCTTTTCAAATGGGAATATGTATCCTGTGCTTATCCTACCATTGTATCTTGGAAGTAGACAATTTGTTTTGATTTCACAGCTGGGACTTTGAAGTTTGGACTTTTGAGTTGAAACAAGTTAAGACTTTTGGGAGGAAATTAATGTATTTATATGTGAAAAGGACATGAGTTTGGGGGGTCAGGGGCAGAATGCTATAGATTGGATGCCCCCCCCCAACCTCACTGAAGTTTAATCCTCACTGTAACAATTAAGAGTGGGAAATCCTATTATGGTAATTGAAAGGTGGGGCCTTGAAGAGGTGATTGGATCGTAGGACCATGCTGCAGTGAATGGATTAATAATGGTGGTCAGGGGAGTGGTTCTGAGAGCTTTAAAAGGAGGGCACATGAAAGTCTCTGTCTCTCTCTGTGCTGCCATTTTGCAATGTGATACCCTGCCATCACTGAAGTCACCATCAAAGGAAGCCTTCACCAGATGTGTTCCCTGGACTTTGGACTTCCCAGCCTCCAAAACTGTAAACAATAAATTTCATTTTCTTATAAATCACCCAGTTCCAGGTATTTTGTTATAAGCAACGGAAATGGACTAATACACTAGAGAACTGTTGTCCTCTATTAATAAACAGAAGCAAATCAAAAGCAAAGACTATACTTTTGGACAGGAGGGATATAATCAATCCAATATTGTAATGGTGAATTGTATAGTCCCCCAGGAACTTTTTATGTATGACTTTAGAGTTCACGAGAGTTGTCTGAGATAGAGAAACAGGCCAAGAACAGAAACTTGAAGAACGTCTAGTGTTAAGGACAAAACTTATGGGTGGAGACAGAGTTGTCAGAGTTAGAAGAATTGGTAAAATCTGATGTCCTAGGAGTCAATGAAGGAGAAAACTTTAGAAAGATAGTGACCAATTGCATGAAGGAGGATGAGAACTGAACAGAAGCCATTCTGTTTAGTGATTAGGAGACCCACAGTCAACATGAGAGCAATTACATCCTGGTGAGGGGCTTAGTATCATCAGAAGACAGGTCACCAGATAAATCATGGTGTCTTAGTCAATTTTCTGTTGCTTATAATAGAATACCTGAAATTGGGTAATTTGTAAAGAAACAGAATTTATTTCTTACAGTTTTGTAGACTGTGAAGTCCAAGGTTGAGGGGTACATCTGGTGAGGGCCTTCGTCCTTTCTGCAGAGTCCCAAGGTGGTGCAGGATATCATAAGGCGGGAGGGTAAGAGTATATACACACTCCTCTACTCATAAAGTCATTAGTCTACTCTCATGATAATCCATTAATCCATTAATCCATGAATGGATTAATCCATTGTGAGGGCATGGAGCTCATGATCCAATCACCTCGTAAAGTCCCCATCTGTCCAATACCATAGATGGATTTCCCACACTCTTAAACTGTCACAATGAGGATTAAGTTTCAACATGATATTTGGAGGGGACGTTCAAACCATAGCACATGTCAAGTAGAGAAGGCCTAGAACAGAAAAAGATCCAAAAAGGAGCTGAGCAGATGCTCAACCAGCATTAACCAATTTGACAATTAATAGGGTGGGGAGAATCTTGTTTTACAGCAGGCCAGTTTCAGGGGCATACATATCACTAGACAAAGAGTTGAGAAGAGATGTGCAATTGCAATCCATTACACAGCATTTCAACCATAGAGCTACAGTCGTGTAAATAACTTCATGGTCATATATAACAGCAAAGAGGAGTGAAATAACTAGAAAGCAATGAGGTGTGAGTATTTATTACTTTTGGTTTCAATACTTTTTTATTATAACTTTATGTCATTAAATGTTAAATAACTGCTGTATTTAAAAACCAGCTCACAAAATTCTCCCCAATTTTTTAACAGTTGGTTCTCAAGAGCTGTTACAAGCTGGTCCCAGCACCCCAGTGAGCGTGTCTGAACTGATTGTTAAATAGTAATGTGTCCCTTCTGGTTAGTAAAGAACCACTGTCCCTGCCTACTCCAACCCCCGTTCCAGAACCTCCTGGACTTTCCCATGATTCAAAAATTAGAAGGGTAATTCCAGGGTGGGGGGTGAAGACACCTCCAGGACCGTTCTCAACAGCACTGTCTCCTGGCAGGGTCCACTGAGAATGCCCAGTGTCTCTACCACACTAATTATTAACTATTTTGAAAATCATCCTCGCATAGCATATGTGGAGAGATCTATGCTTATGATGAGAGAAGCCCATAGTACTAATTGCATAAAGACTTTGTATATTTTCATCACCTGACAGACTACCTCCCTCTTTCCTTTCCTCTGTGTTCTTTAACGTGGGATGCAGAAGACCCTGGAAGGAATTCTCATGGTTTAGGCCATTCCTTTCCAAAGGCTGTGGAGCTGACAGAGGAGTCTACCACCTTACTGCTAAGTCCAGCACTTGAAAGTCACAAAGGGAAGAAATAATTTTGAATGATTTATTCTAAATCTAAATTCTAAATTGCTACAAAAAAGGTAACATCCAAGAAAAATGTCTTAAGATGCAACATTCGTGGGCCACCCTCAGCTCTGCCCTGGAGAAGAGTGAAAAATGGAGCTTGTCTCCTAGGGCTCAGGCTTCCTGTTTTGTGGCCAAGCATCTAAGAAAACATATCAAATCTGGCCAAAGAACAGTTGAAGAACCAGTGATGAAAATAATTAACGTTCTTGGTAGAGAAGAACTCAGTTATCAACAGACATGAGTCAGAGTAAGCTTGAGCCAAAAAGAAAAATAATGTTGTCTTGGGAATTACTGGAATATGTGCTTCATCTAGGAAAGTTCTCTTTTCAAAGAACATCTTGAATCTGTAAAAATTTGAGCAACAGGAAATACAATAAAGAGATAGTTTTGCAGGGATCTCTGCTTTCCAGTGACGCTTAGGGGAAAAGTCGGTATGGGAATGGGAAGGTTCCTCAGTGGAGGTTCAGAAGACAGAGATTCTCATCCAGGCTTTCCCTCTACCCACCTGAGTAATCTCATGAAAACCACTCAGCAACTCTGGACCTCTTTTTTCTCTCAATTTACATCAAGAATAAAAGGTAAAAATCCATTACACCTTGCAGAGTTACCCTCAACAGAAAATAGTTTTCATTATCTTTAGAATCTCTCCTCCTATCTCCAATTAGCTGAAATGAAGAGTGTTGCAGCTCACTTAAGACTGAAAAGGTAAATTCACTAAAGCAAATCAAGCCAGGAACATATGTATGTATTTTTCCTCTGATAACCACTTCCAACCACTTGAGATGTCCTATACGTGTACCTGAATTGCTCTAATGTGAAGTATTTTGTTAATATATTTGCAATAAATTTGGTGAAGATAGAAAGGGATGGAGAGAAGGAAGGAGGGAAGAAAGAAGGAGGGAAAAAGAGAGGAGAGAAGAGGAGGACCAGAAGAAGACGCTCCTCTCCCTCATTCCCAGAGTCCAGAACTCCTTGCAAAGGCCTTCACCAGAGCACATTCCAGCTTCATTAACCCACTTTTTTCTTACTTGCTCCAAACTAGCATATCCAGCTGTGGTCAACCAGGTCATGCCTTTGAATAGCATGACTTGGAGACATTTTCCCTACTTTGCAAAGACTAAATCTGGCACAAAGGATTTGGTCCTGTTTGTTTGTTGCTGTAGCTGCTGTTACTTAATTCAGCTATAATTTATTTTGGTCAGCTCTTCAGGTCATAGAGTGATGATTCTGCTAAGATCCTTCTATCACTTAGGGAAAGCCAAATTTGACCAAATAGACTGTTGAGTCCCTCTATGTAAACTCAATTTTAAAAATAGGAATTAAGTGATAACAAAAGGTCTGTATGTCTAAAACCCCTTCCCCAAACGCAGTTCTGACAGTAGGACCAAAGGCATAACCCAGAATGCTGGTTACCACACTCTGGCTTCAACGGCTCAGCACGGAGCAGTTCTTGCTGGCTCCTTGCTGGATTATGCAGAGGCCACCGCACTGTGCTCAGTGTTTCCATAAGAGGTTGCTGCTCAGGCTGTTCTGGGATAAGTCCTTCCAGCCTGCGCAAGCTGCAGGCAGGTGACCTTCATGACCATTTGCTCTGAAAAGAAGTATTCTTGAAATGTGATGAGCAAGTGGCCTTGGGGAAAGTTGTCGTAGTAAATTGTCATGCAAGAAACCCCTCGCAACAATTTCTTCAAAGAGTCAGGGGTGGGGGTTAAAGGGAAGTAAAATTAGTCCTCATATAAGAACATCAACTAAACAGGTTCAAATTCAAAGCTTGTATTTAAAGCATAGGACTTTTGACATAAAACCTCTGCTGGTGATTTACAGAAGGTCATTACAAGCCAAAAGGCTGTGCAAATTAGTTGTTTTCAAAGGAAAATTTTTTTGAAGTTTGAGTGATTGCAAACTGATTAATATGATCCCTTACACATTTTTCTTACTATTAATTCTTTTTAGATCTAACCCCTGAAATTAGGTTTTGAAGACAGTTAACTCTCCCAGATCACAGGCATCCTCCATTCTGAACTGATCATCAGTCAGAAACTGAAAGTTTCAGAATATAGAAATTTTCCAGCATATTGATTAGAGGACAAACACCTCAACAGTTGGAAAAGCTTCAAAGGAGCAAATTATACTAACCCTAGCAGTACATAAAAAGGAGGACCTCGGGCACTATTGCAAATTAAATTGGCTCGCATCAGCGGACCAGACCAAGCTCAGGTATGAAAATATGTCATTCGTCAGTGTAGCATCTTTCATAGTCTTCAAGAGCAAGCAGGACTAAGATTATGTAATACGTTCTCTCGTGTGAACTTCCCAGATTTCTTTAATAAAGGCAAAAAGAGCTTTCAACAAAAGCATATTTGGCTTCAGAAGTTTCTGAGTATAATATTAATCCAAAATTAAATGCCAACAGAGGTTTCCCAGGGAAATTTGAAGGCAATCAAACAGGTTGACATTTAATTTCACACATAAAGGCCTTATTCCCAATGTCTTAAAGCTCATCACAGTGTCAGTGCATGGTGGGAGGAGGGGTAATGCCAGAGATGCTGAGGAAGAGAGCAAAAAATCCTCAAAAGTCTCTTAAGGGAACATCTACAACAGATCGCGTATTGACATGGTAGGCACTGGCACAAATTTTATTTTCCACCAGTACCACTTTCTTAAAATGTATAGTTTTAGAGTAAATTTGTAGAATGTCTAAGCCATATGAGAAAACGGAGGCTCAGGAAGATAGAAAAGTTGCCTAAAACCTTATAACCGGTATGAGGGACTCCCGTCCAGAATGCAGCTCCTCCCCCTTTCTGGGCCATGGCACCAGGCGGGGGTCCAAGTGCTTGCCCACGGTTCACAGTGGACAGCCGGTTGCGGTGTGTGGGAAGAACACTGGGTCCTGAATTCTGGTACCTCTGAGCTTCCGCGTACCAACTCCACACTTGGGTGAAGCACTTACTGTGAGTGGAGATAGTAGGGATGGCAAATGGCAGGTGGAAGGGGCAAAGAAAATACGTACCCTGACACAGTGCAGACACTCAACACGTGTAGAAATTAATAAAATACATCCTTCTAGTAAGTCAGGTTCTGGCCTTAGGCACAGGAAGGGGCAAGATGCTGGTAGACAAAGACCCTTTCTTCAAAGCAGCTTCTAAGCAAAGGTCATCAGTGAACTTCACAGGTGAGGAGGTGGAGGGAGCCAGACGCTAAGTAACTTGCCCAGAGTCACACAGCGAGTCGGTGCAAAACCCAGGATCCACACTAAGGCAGGCTGGCTCCAGAATCCACACTCTCAGCCGTAATATCCACCAAATAATATCAAGGAAATGAAGATAATCATTCACACCCTAGTACCCATGACTAATCTTTCTATAGTGGTTTTACTTTTAGATAAACAATTTTAAATGGGGTTTTGGAGGGAAACGTGGGAGTTTTGATTGGAAGTGAATGGAAGAACCAACAAGGTATGATGTAGTTTTGAAGGCTTTGAGCAATTGGACACTCGTAGGAATCTTTTTCTAGGGTTTAGCAGTTCGAACACTGTCCTGCACCTTGTGCTATAAAAGGATGTCAAGCAGCTGCTGCTGGGGTTAGGGAGGGAACAGTGCTGAGGACCAAGGACCAGTGGAGTTCAGCTGCCACCAGTAGGAGCACAGCTCTTACATGGAGTCACGGTTAATTTTACATGTCAACTTGATTGGGCCACATTATGTGAAATTGCCAATTGTTTTGATATACAAATTGCAAATTGTTTTGACCTTCAAAAGGCATTTTCATGAGGTTCCGCCTGACTGAGGCTTTTTTTTCTTAATTTTTTTTTTTTTTACATTCTATGATGTTGTTGCAGAGCAGTTGGGAAGGAGTGGGAGAGGGGAAGGAAATGTGATGGAAGAAGGAGGAAGGAGGAGCAGGATTGAGGCCTGTGGCACCCCCCTCATTCACTCAGGGTAGAGCTGGAGGTTTCCAGCAGTGGTTTGGTCATTGCTGGGCTGGGTGTAGATGTCAGGGGTGTGTGGCAAAAGCCCTCGCCCCCCACCACCCCAGCTCAGGAACCCGGGGTCCTTCTTCCTACAGCTTGGTGGTCGTCGCTGGGCTGGTTGTATGTCAGGGGGTGTTTCTGAGGCCCTCGGTCCCCACCATCCCTGCTCTTCAGGGCCCAGAGTGCTTCCTGCAGTGGCTCGATGGTCATTGCCGGGCTGGCTGCAAGTGTTGTGGGGGAATGGCTGAGGCCCTCAGCACCCCTCTCCCCCACCACTGCCCTGGCTCGGGAGAGCCCAGGACACTTCCTGCAGCAGCTCAGTAGTTGTCACTGGGGTGGTTGTGCACGTCAGGAGGTGTGGCTGAAACCCAATGCCCCCACCATTAGGACTGGTTGCCGGTGTCAGGGGGCATGGCTGAGGCCCCTGGCTCTCCCTGCTTTCTGGCTGGATAGCCCATTGGACTTCCAGTCCTTCTAGGTGTTACAGGTGTTCTTTAATGAAATGAGACCTTTACTAGTTACTATCAAACTTTGTCTCTGGTTGTGGGTACTTTGTTTTTTCTTTCAGTTCTTTGTTGGATTATTTGCTGTTCCCACCACTTAAACTCTGTGCTGGAACTAATTTTTTGTGCTTTGCTTACTTCTAAAATGGGGGAACTTCCTGTGGGGACTAGCACTTGAGCTCTGTGGTTGAGCTAAATTGCTGCTTTGCTGATAATTCCCTACAGAAGGCTTTTTGTGCAACTGAGGTTTTAATGATTGACTTTATAGGCACTTCTGGGTCTAGTGAAATCTGGTCTAGCTGGGTTGTGTAGAAACTCTGGTCTGGGCCTGAGTCTTTTCATCAAACTGCACCCCACGCAATTCTATATTCCTGACCAGTCTCCTCTGAGTGGTCCTATGCTGATTGGGGGGCAGATCAACTGTCTTTGCTGTGCCCCTGTGTTCTCCCAATGGGCACATCTCCCCCACCACCTGTGCTCTGAACACTTCCCATGGGATAGGCCATGTTCCCGTCCCTTGCAATGACTCACCAGCCTCTGAGTGGCTTCTTTTTTCAGTTGTTCTGGCTCCTCACTCCTATGTGGGTCCACAGGAACCCTATTAGTGGTCTTGCTGTCCTAGGGGCCACCAAGGCCCTCTTCTCCCCTGCCATCTCCAAGCAACTTAATCTGAAGAGCACAGCTGCAGCTTTTGCCAGCTCCTGCTCCATGCGCTCAGCAGCTCCAGCCTGGAAGTGGCCGGGATTCACAATGGTTGGAGTGTTTTTTTCTTTCTCTCCTCATGGTTTCTCCCACCTTCATATACTCTGTAGGTCTCTCCTCCTCTTCCCCTGAACTCTAACACCCCCAGCTTGGCTGTTGTTGCTTTTTCATAGTTGTAAATTGGTTGATTTGTGGGAGAGAATGACACTTGGGACCATCTATTCCACCATCTTGACCAGAAGTCCCCATCAACTTTTTGAAGACCTCATATACTTGCAGTGTCATCACAAGTATATACAACCAATATTTCCCTTATCCTTCCCTAAAGGGGTTTGTACCAGAGTAACTGGGCATAAGGGAAAGTATTTTTGAGGGCTATTGGTATGAGCTGACACTCTGATGCTCATACCAGGAGACCCAACACACCAGCATACCAGTTTTAGCAGTGGAGACTTTAGCTTGTTCCATTAACCTTGATGGAGAAGACTTTATCGAGTCATCTCTATCACCTTGCAGGCTCAGTGACAGATTGGACTTCATGTAGTACACAAGCGGTTCTGAGTACTGCAAGAGGTGGACTCTACCAGACATTTCTCGTGCCTTGACTCACATCTTCTCAGCCTCTGGTGTCAGCTGTCATTGCAGCAGACAGTTTCCTGCAAGCTTCTACTCACTTCAAGCTGGATAACTCGTCATCCCAAGTATGCACAGTGTTTCTTCAATCTGCTGCTTTAGGAGCTCTGTGGTGCTGCAGATGTTGGATAACGCTTATGTTTCATGGCTTCCCATGTTCTGGGCCCTCCCTGTGGAGCTCCTAGTACATGCAGTTCACAGGGCTACAGAGGCCACTGTGGAAGGACCTGTGCCTCCCAGAGCTGACAACATGGAGCTTGGAGAACAACAAGCTCTGGGGGCACCTGAGGCTCTTTTTGAAGGTGACCTCTACCCAATAGAGTTGCAGTGTCTCCTGAGAGAGAATTTCAGGCTCCCATGCCCTTCTCCAAAGGAAGGCCCTGCCCCATCACCCAAGACTCACCTGGTGTCTCCCATTTCCGAGGATGTCCCAGGCTCTCATATGACCCTCCCATCTGCCTCCCTCACACTGCCACTGCTGCCCTGTAACTAACCCATAACCAGGAGCTGAGCTTGCCAGTGTCAGTTCTGGAAGGAAAAAAAAAATTTTCTATCCACAGAAAATCCCAAAGTTACTTATATAGCAGAACTTTGCAGAAATACCAGGTGGAAATGCAACTTGGTAAAAATGTGTCCTTTAACTATTGTGTACTCCTCTTCCTTCAAGTCCCAAATTCATTTTGTTCGACATCCGAGCCTCTTCTTCAGAGCAGTCTCTGGGGATAATCCCGACCAGCACACCCCATTAAACGGGGTACACATGCACACTCTGCTCACATATCCCTAGTTGGTTTGTTGCCTTCAGTTATTTTAGTTTCTGCCTCTGCCTATGTCAGAGTTTCAAACTGAAAATTTATAGCTAACATAAATCTGTGAAAAAAGAATTGCTTTTAGTGGGTGCAACTTTAGTATTTTCTCTTCTTGACAGAGGCATTAGTTCAGTGCCCTAAAGATTCTGTCTAGGGAAACATTTGTCCCTCTGGCCTCCCATGTGGGATGTACACTAGCAATTCTAATAGTAGGTGGAATGGTTTGCCCAGTCCTGCCTTGCAGCAAATAATTCCTAAGCCTAAATATGAAATTAGTATTGATCTGACACCATTGAACAATGTCTGCCATTTATGAGAAAAGAACATTTGTTCCATGAGGCAGACAGTGAACTGTTCCACTCTGATGAGAAAGCAAAACTTAGCAGGTGCAGCCAAAGATTTTGTTTTCTATTTTCTAAATAAAAATGACATGGGGGTTCTGCATTTCTTCCAGAACTATCTTTTTCAGATACAAACAAGGGATGGATCTCGATTTGCCTACTAGGGACTGTCCAGGGTGCAGCCCAGGAAGTCATTTGGACAGGGATCAATATCACTGGCTATTTGAACTGCCTGAACCCAATGGAGCAAGCTATATCAATGGAAGTTGCCACGAACTGTTGTACAACCCCATCCCATATTCCACGTTGGGGTCCACGTCGTTTATCCTGTGAATGGGAATGGAGTAGTGTCACTGATTCCTTTTATCAGTCTTTCTTTAATCTTTACCTATACTATCAATTTACTTGCATTTCCCAGTGAAACATTTAATATCAGTTGCCAGTACTCCCAAAATCGTAGGAAAAACAGAAATAAAAAGAAAATGTGATGCCTTTTACAGGTTGAATTGTGTATCTCATGAAAAGGCATGTTGGGTGCTAACCCTGAGAATGTCAGAATGTGACCTTATTTGGATATAGCATCTTTACAGAGGTAATCAAGTTAAAACAATGGCATCAGGGTGGACTCTAATCCAATATGACTGGTATTCTTACAGAAGGGGGAAATTTGGATACAGACACACACACACAGAGAACACTATGTAAAAATGAAAGCAGAGATCGGGGTGAAGCTTCTACAAGCCAAGGAATGCCAGAGATTGCCAGCAACCATCAGAAGCTGGAGCTGGAAAGAAGCCTCAAACAGACTCTCCTTCACAGCCCTAGGAAGAAACCAACCCTGCCAACCCCTCGATCTCAGACTTCTTCCTCCAGAACTGTGAGACAATAGATGTCTGTTGTTTAAGCCCCCAGCTTGTGGAACTTTGTTACTGCAGCCCTGGCAAACTAATAGAGTGTCTGCCATAAAATAGAAATAATTGTCCTAGGAAAGCACATTCTTGACAGAAGGGATAGAGTTAAGGACAAAGCATCTTGTTCATTCATTCAGTGAGAACTGATCTTGTATGCTCAGTCTTGGAACACAGGAGGGAAGAGGACGTCACAGGCCTACCTTCATGGAGCTTGTGATCAGTCATGGAAGACAACTGTGGAATATGCAGTTACAAGTGTTTCCAATTTGAGCAGGAAGAATACAAAGCAAGCAGAACTATTGCACAGGGTTTGTGTATGTCACAATGGAAAAGACACCCTGCACTCGAAATGCACAGTCCAGTGGAAGACCAGCATTGTGACGCACTTGGTGCATAATGAAATCAAGATCCCTGAAGAGGCATCTGACCCTCAGCTGCCCGGCACCCAAACTCCTTTTCTAGTGGAGTGAATGCCAGATTGGTGGGGAGCTGAAGAGGGAAAGATGTTTTCTCTCCCTGACACTAGTGGCTGTCAGGTGGCCACAGTGTTCCTGCTCAGGACTCTGAATCCCAAGAGCGTGACTCAAAGACACAATGTTAATTGGAGTCACTGAGCTCCAGCTACACTGGAGACAAGAGCCCAGTGGTGGCCATCCCAGAATAAGTCCCAAGCCCTGGTCAGCCTGTGGCAGGAGCTTGTCTGCCTGCACCTCCCTTGAATCCTTTCTAGACCTGTCTTCTAGGTTATTTTTCAGTTGTGGGAACTGCTAGACAGCCTCCCAATAAATCACTTTTCTTCTTGCAACTACATATGGCTGGTATTAAATTATTATACACTGATTCAGTTGTTCCAACTGTTAAAGCATTGAACTAACTCCATATAAGTTGATTAAATATCCCAAATCACCATAATGTATACCCCCACCACCACCCCCAATGATAAAAGTCTCACTACTACTCAAAAAAACCTGACACAGAAAGATCCTTCTCTAGAGATGGTCCAGGTAATGAATTTCCTTCTTATTGGTCACTGCTTGCGTATTTCCCATTTGTAAATATTTTTAATATCCTCCCTGTCACCTGCTTGAGAACAACAATGCTGACTCATACAAATGACATATGTGAGATTGGGTCTGAGCACCCTGGCACTATCTCCAGCATCTTATGTGTAGAAAAGACTGTCCATTTATTTTTTTCCTTTTGTAAGCAAGATAGAGAGTCATTCTTGATGGTCATTTACTGTATGCATTAAGTTTCCTTTCTTCCAAGTCAAGAATTCACAGATGAAGCCTACTCTCACCATGGCCAAAATAGAACATTAAAGATAGTGGAGTCCTAGGCATCACTAGTTTTCAGTTAACCAAATTTAAATGGAAGCTATGGTGTGATAGCCTTTGGTTTCTCATAAAAAATTCAGAGCTCAGCTTCCAGCCATGCCATTTGCTATCTGTGAGATGTGGGAAGTCACATCTACTTCCAAATCTACAAAATGGAGATTTTAATACCTATCCTGACAACCTGACAATCAAGATTTAATGAAATAGCAACACGAAAGCATTAAAAAAAAAAAACTAGCAAACTATAAAGCATTCTGTTAAGACAATGGGTATTCTTGTTTTAATTGTATTGCAGCTCCTTTTAAACTGGATTTTTGGAAATTACTCAAATCTGAAATTGTATTAGGAAGCTTTGCTGTGCTAGCAATCCCAAAATCCTAGTTCCTTACAATATCAAGGTTTATTTCTTGATCTGTGGTTGATATCTTGTTCATGTTGCCTGTTGGCTGCAGGCTTCCCACAGTTCTGCTCCAAGCTGCAGCACCGTGGCATGTGTCTCCAGGGAGCAACCCAAATGCTGGTCATGCCCATCCTCTGGCAGAGGGGAAGAGCAATTGCATTTAAAGTTTCTGCCCTGACTTAGCACATGCTGCATCCACTCACATTCCACTGGTCAAAGAAGTCGCATGGCCAAACCTGGCAAAGCAATGGGGAAGTAAGTCTCCACCTGCAACACAGTACTGACAGTCACATGGCAACAGGTGTGACATGTAACCCTACTATAGGTAGGGGCATCCAGAGTCAGAGACCACAACACAATCTATCACTGAAACGCTGCTCTCAGTAATTCTCCCACCATTGTTCCAGTGCTCAACTTCAACAGCCTTCCCCACCATCCGGATACCACACTCACCACCTCTATCACCACCAACTTCTGGTCCACCAAACTATTTTGAGTTGGGAACTTCCAACAAAAATTTATCTGAGTCACTTAATGCTTGGTCCTTGTCTTCCTCAATTATAGGCTGCTCTGATTCTCTGGATTAAATGAGAAAAAAGCAAAGCTGATATAAATATACCCTGGCCCTGCTCTCTTCATCTTTATTCTTATCAATACCTGCATGACCCCATGGGAATGAAGAGGAGAAAAGGAAGACTAAGGGCTTCTTCTACTCAAACATCGAAGTTGTCTGAAGAATTCTGGAACATTCCCAAGGGGTTTCTGAATCTCGATGTGGTCTTACCCTGCTCTAGGCATTATCCTATTCAAACATTCAGTGAGTCCTGGTCAGGCAGGTGCTTTGCACTAGGAATACAAAGCAGAACACACAGAACCTTCCTTCTGAAAATTCACCATCTGGTGAACAAAAAAAAAACTAAACAAATGAGTATTCACAATGCACTGAGATGGCTGATAAAGTCTTTTTTCTGTTGCTTATAACAGAATACCTGAAACTGGGAGATTTATAAGTAGTGAAATTTATTTCTTACAGTTTCAGAGGCTAGCAAATACAAAGTCCAGGGAACACATCTGGTGAGAGCCTTTATCTTGGTGGTGACTCTTTATAGTGATACAGGATGTCACATGGAGAGAATGGACTGAGCAAGAGTGAGCTATCCTCACTCACTCTCCTTATAAAGCCATCAGAATCACACCCATGACCACCCATTAAACCATCAACCCTTACTCCATGACTAGATCAATCTGTTCTCTAGGGCATGGTCCTCAGATCCAATCACCTTGAAGATCTAACCTTTCAAATACCAAAATTGGATTTTCCACCTTTTTAACACTGTTATGATGGTGATTAAGTTTCCAACACATGAACTTTGGGGGGGGGCACATTTAACCCATAATAACCACCTACCCAGGCCAAGGCTCCACTATTACCAAGAAGCCATATATAAGTCCCTCCAAATTCTTCCCAATGATTTGGGGTGACATCAGTTAAAATCTAAACAATGGGATTGAGAAGTATGATATAATAATCTACCCCCTATTTTTATAAAGAGTTATTTTCAAAGCTTACAAGTCATCCTAGAAAACACTAAGTTTATGATGTATGGGGCCAGATTCCCTGCATCTGTCTTGAATAGGAAAAAGAGAAGATGATTATTTCAGGATTTAGAATATGATTTTCCTGAGAAACATGTGCCAGTCACTCTATAGCCCTTTAATTTCAAGCAATCGAAAGTTATAATTAAGTGTCTGCACTTCCAATTCCAAGGGAGAAAAGTACACAGAGTTCTTGTTTAGTGGTGGAAGCCAGTGAAATGAACCTTTGCTTTGCATTAAGCTGAGTCCTGGTTTAGAAATCAGAAGAAGAGACAATCCATCCTGTTTCCACCTTCATAGCTCCTTGATCATGAGCAAGGCAATTCATCGTCCAGAGGCTCAATTTTCTTATAAAAAAGGATTATTTTGAGAATTAGGTTTAAAAAACACAGGTGATTTTTTTTTTTGTAAAAACATAAGCCTTCAAATGCATGCTTTATTTTTACTCTATTTATAAGGCAATGGTTTATGAAGCATTTTCAGAGACATTAATTCATCCAGTCTTCTCATCAACCATGTGAGGACAGCTCCACTCATCCCATTTCACACTAGTAAATTGAAGCTCAGATAAATAACATCACTCACCCAAAGTTGAACAGACAGTAATGGAAGAGAAAAAAATCAAACCTAAGTGTTCCTACTTCACATCTCAAGTGTTTTGATCTCTATGCTCTTTCTCATCCAATCAGGCATTTTTTGGTTCTTATTGCTAATTACTGGTGGAGGGGTTGGGGGTTGCCTGTTCTATGGGGGCTTCTGGCCACAAACAAATCCAACCCCATAGTGAAATGACAGGATCTCATTCTCATTGGCCATCATTCCCATGGTAACCTACCCAAGAAACCAAGTCTGAGTGTGCTGCTAATGAATGGAGCCCAAGAGCTCATTGGGAAAACATCATGCTAACAAGAAATAATGTGGGGAAAAGCCCTCATCTTGGGAATGGGGGTGTGATGGTGCAGCAATGACAGCCTTGGAGGTAGTATTATCCAGAAAGTGGCTGCTCTGGTGGTTGGGAAGGATTTTGCATGGCTGCACCGGTTTTTTAGACAGAACACCCAAGTCTGTAAGAGTAGAGAGAGGCACGTCGTCTAGCTTGCCTACTTGGTCAGGAACGTTCCCTCGGATCACTCAGCTCCTCTGCTCTAATTTTCTGCTCATCAAGCAATCTTCAGATCTGTAATTTGGTCTCTTGAGTGAATTCTGGAAGGGAGCCTTGCAAATTTCTGATCATTTCATCCCTGATTAAAACTCTTCAACTTGTCTCCTCTGCCCTACAGGATGAAACTTTCTCATCTGGCTTTCAAAGCCATCATGATAAAAATGCTTCCTTACTTTCCAAGTTTGAAATCCATGCTCCAGACACACACTGAATTTTGTACAATTCCTCCAAACACACCATGTTCTCTTTCACCTCCAGGCTTTTGGACACACTGTTCCCTCTGCCAGGAACTCTGTCCAGTCTCCTTCTCCGCAACTCGTCTCAGCTCAACTCCCCACAAAACTTCTGTGAGTATCCATGCTGCAGACATTCAGACTACATGCTCCCGTAACACCTTGCACTCTCTGTTCACTTGTCCCTCTCCCCCACCAGAATGTAAGCAATCTGGGGCAGAAAAGTCTTATTTATTATTGTATCCCCAACATAGTTTGGCTCCTGATACATGGTACGTACTCTGTAACTATTTGATGGTAAGTGAAAGAACAAAGTTTTAGGTCCTGAGCCAGATACCTTGGTTATTTAACAACTGATCTTAGTGTCCCATGTCCCCATCTTTGATACAATCAAGTTTCTAAAATTTCATAACTTAAGATCTTTTGGGTACCCAGGCAAAAACATAAACACAGAATGTGAGGCCTTTTCCCAATGCCTATGGCTGAGCTTCTAAGTAAAACTATTGCAACAAGGAGAAATTAAAAACATGGAAGCCACAGCTGTCAGAAGACTCTGAAACCACTGCAGCAAGATCATATTCAACCTGAAATTACTTGGAAAATGAATGGCACCAGGATAGAATCACATCACTAGAGGGAGTGTAAGGGATATGTAGGGTAATAGGCTCTGGCTGCCATTCTGTGTCTTGTGGTTTTATGGCTCCTGACAGCATTTGCCTCTGTGGGAGACCAGGGGGCCTCTGCTCAGGCAGGGCAGGAGCCAGCTCTGGGTGAGCCAGTGTCTGCTGGAGAACTCTGGGGCTCTCACAAAGCCCTTTTCTCTTCAGAATAAAATTGAAAGCAGCACAGTACTTCCAACATAACTCAATTTTCAGGCTCATGATACACTTGGATTTATTTGAAAGATCTACTAAAAAGATTTTTAGGGATGTGGGCAATGGAATGATGGATTCTTTACTCTATAGGTTGCTTTTTCAGGTTGAAGTATTGGTGTAAATTAAAAATTTACTACAGCTGTGTTTTTTTGCTCAAGTGGACCAAAACCAAAAATCTAAAACAAACAGTTCAAGAGCTTTCTACTTATTAAAAACATCCTTTAACCATGGGAAAGGTCATAAGCAATGTTGGAAATAGCAACACAATAGTAATTGCCACCACTTACTAGCAATAACTAATCTATCCAGTGCTAACTTTGCACGTGGCATTTGGCAAGGCACTCTATGAGTGTTATTTCATTTAGTCTCCTCAATGACACAGCAATGTGAGTGCCATGATTACTCTGTTCTACCAATGAGGAAACACAATTTAAAGAGGTGGACTGTCTTCCCTGAGGTCACACAGCTGGCAAGTGGGACTTGAACCCAAGACATCTAACTCCAGCCAGTTCTCAGCCACCATATTACATTGAACACCTGCCATGTGCTAAGAAATTTGAAAGGTGTATCTCTCACCTTCACAGCATGCCTCAGAGTAGACATTGTCACCCTTTTACCAGTGAGGACACTGACAGTCAGCAGGTTAGGCAACTTGCTGAGTGTCCCAGGACAAGTCAGTGGCTAAGGCTGAATTCAACCCAGAGCCTTCTCATGCAAAGCCCCTGGGCTTTCCACAACACTACACAATTGCTTTGGGCTCCCCCATTCCACCTACTTTTTCCAAGGCCCCCCATTCACTCCACCTCCGGCTCTAGGCACCCTGTGCTCACACTGCCCTGCAGGTTACACAGGACCACAAGGCTAGGCTACAAGCAGTACTGCCCTCCCTGGGAAAATCTCTGCCTCAGACCAGTGTTTTAGCAGCATTCACATCACTCACCCATCCAGAGCAAAATGTCCTGTGTCCCTTTCTCATAAAACCCTGCTGTCTGAGGTACATACATACATGCGTGTATATATACATACCTGTATGCATGCATACTTGTGTATGTGTGTGCTTGAGTGTGTATACATGTATCTACTACATTATTTTATTTTTGTTTATTTAATCTTATTTTATAATATATTCATATTTATTACAAATATATATATTTATTTAATATAATGCATATATTAAATCTATAATATATGAAATGTATTAAATATTGAATATAATTTAGTAGTGAGATATCATATGTATATTTATTTATATTCGTTATTTTGTATTGTATTTTATACATTATGTTGTTTTTATCAACATAGGCTGAAACGTTGCACCGTTTATGGATAAGTGTAAAGTTTAGCTCTTGGAATCAAAATTCATCTGGATGCAGATGTGACGAAAAATAACTTGTATGAGAAGATTTGGGAGTTGTAGTCATCTTCATATTCAAGATGAGTCAACAGTGGATGATGAGATGGAGTCCAGTGGTAGGAATGTACTATTCACATAGCAAGAAGGGAGTCCAGTCTAGCCTGAGCTGGTCAACCTCATGCTGAGCATCACACAGTTCTGGAAGACACAGCACAGGAGGGACAAGAGGATTATCCACAGACGGGGGCATGCCCAGGACAGCAACCAGGAGGTGATGATCTCTCCAGAAACTGCTAAAGAAGTGACTGACAATAAGAGCAATAATTCTATGCCAACAAGTCCATGGGGACAATGTTAAAATATAGAATTATGAGGAAATATGTATGGATTCATGGGAAACAAAAGTGTGCTGATGAAAGTTTATCAGAATATCAAAAATTAAGTCAGCTGAAAATAATTTCAATCAAACTCCCGATTTTGAATATTCTCCTTTCAGAAAGGGCTAATCTGATGTCAGTTCTGTTAAGAACAGTAACTTCATAGACATTCTGTACCCAAAGTTATTTGAAGCTGGGACAACAAAATCATTGATGTTAGCAGCAGATTTACAAAATTACTCTCCCCCAAAAAGTTCCACTGCCAGATAGAGAAACTACACGTTCAAGGAAGTGTGTGGGCATCCCAGATGGCGTATGGGTGATCCCTTATAAAACAAAACACTTTCACAAGGACATGCCACTGAAACTGTAACTGAATTTGAATATGAGCATGACCTGTTTCTTCTCGAGCAAGAGCACTGTGGTGCTGTGGGTGTGTGGGTGTGGCTGTGTGTTTGTGTGTGTGTGTGTGTGTGTGTGTGTGTGTGTGTGTGTGTGTGTGTGTGCGTGAGAGAGGGCAAGAGCAGACGCCAGTGAGCATGACCTGTGTTTGCCATCGCTTCCTGAAAGCCCACTTTCATCACGTTTTCCTTTTCTTGATGAGAAGTGTCAGCACCGCCTCAGTTTCCCTAGTCAGAAATCTGGTGGTCATCCTCGACCCTTCCATCTCGCTTGCCACTTCCATGTCCAATTAATGATAAATCTCTCCCAATTCATTTTCCTATAAAACACTAACTTGTTACCTTTAAATCCACCCTGCCACTACCTTAGTTTAGGCCTTTCAACACTTCTCACCTGGACCCCTGCAGCGGCCTCCTAAGCAGCCCCTGCCTTCCAATGTCAGCTCCTTTCCAGTTGTTCTCCTCTCTGCTACCAACGTAATTCTTCTAAAAGGCAAATCCAAACCCATCATAACTCTCATTAAAACCCTTTGACAATTTCTTATATGACAAAATCCTGGTTTTTTACAATGGTATGAAAACCTAACCCTATGCAGCTCCAGACGGTTGTCCCCTCTGCCACCTTCAGAACGCCCCTACATGCTGCACTCCAGGTGACCTTAACCACGTGCCATGTGGCATCCCACATCTCCAGGTTTTCAAACACATGTCCTTCCACTAGCTAAGCCATTTCCACGCCTCTTTGCATAACCAACTCCTTACTACCCTCCAAATGCAGCATCTCTCTGCTTAGTACTTTCTCTAGATTTTCAGGCCCTCAACAAGTATATGATAATGAGTGACTGAAGACTTGGTCAAATCTTAGTATGAAGGTTAGAACTGGAGGTGTAGATATCTGGAGAGGTATGGAAATGTAAACTAAAAAAAAAAAAAACAAAAAAAACTAATGCATGCAGAGGAAACCTATCACCAGGGGACACTGAGAAGAGGGTCTTGGAAGACAGAATATTGGGGAATGCCTACATTAAGTAGTCAACAATATTGGATGCGCTTACAATTTGGGTAGAATGTGGACCAAGAAGGGACTTGTGAATTCAAAAATCAGGAGCTTGTGAGCAGCCTCTCGGAAAGGAGGAGGAAGACGCTGTGTCTCAGACCCCACCTCCTGCTGCTGTTCTCTGCTTTTCCCTGGGTTCTCCGTTGCCTCTTCCCACCCCGACTTCCCATGTCTGGCTGCTCCTCAGTCTTTCTGCATTGCTTTCAGGCTCCTTAGACAAGGCTCTCCCTCATGTCACTTGAGAAATCTTCAGTCACAGCATGGGATGGCTATTATTCCAGGCTTATGTCTCCTCCTTAAGATAAACTTTCCCCACTAGCTGACTTCAGAAACTTGAAACCCAGTTTACTTTCACACATTTTAAATCGAACTCTCAGGGGTATTTCCAAGATGCTGTTAAACTTGCCTGTGGAAACTCGTCTCTTTAAAAACTGCTTTAAATTCAGAGTTTTCTCCATATTGTTGTTTATTGCCTCAAACTATTTTTCAGCAAAGACATTTTTCTTACACGAATAAAAATTTCAAACACTTTAATGGGAACATTAAATTTGGCTTCACTCAGTTCTCCCAACTGCCACAGGTCTTTTGTCGAAAGCCCTGACAGGAGCAAAACTCTTTCCTTGCTATTTTTTAATAAATAACTTGTTCATAGAAACCTATGGAATGAAAGGATTTCTTTATCCTTTGGGTCATGTGGCCAAGGATGGTTTATAGTTAACTATTCTGATTCAGGTTGAAAGGCTATGAGATTCAGGAATCATTCAAATTTCACTAGCTGTTGTCAATTAGAAAAGCAACTATGGGGCTGGCCCTGTGGCTCACTCAGGAGAGTGCGGCACTGGTAGCACCAAGGCCGCGGGTTCGGATCCTATATCGGGATGGCCGGTGTGCTCACTGGCTGAGCATGGTGCAGATGACACCGAGCCAGGGATTACGATCCCCTTACCGGTCAAAAAAAAAAAATTACTAGAAAAGCAACTATGAATTCAAGAGTGAGTGGCTGTGTGCAGTGGGAGGGGATGGGGTTTGTGAAAATATCTTATGGATTTTATGCTTTTTCATTCCTTTTGCTGTGCTTCTAGGAAATAAATATTATTCTCTTCGTTTGTAATAAGGAGCTCATCACTCTTGTTTTAGAATTTATGCTATGACCATTAAAATCTTGTAATTCCAAAATAGTAATAGCATTACTTCTAATTTAACATTAAGTGAAAGAGTGCATTACTGGAAAGAAAAATAACACTTCCTGGATTTCTTAATAGGAAGGGTAGAAGAGTTTCCTTAAAGAAGAATTCTGGAAGAAGGAAGCCATGATGAGCTCCTCATATGGCCCAAAGTAGAAGACTCCTAAGCCCCATGCAGCACTTGCACCTGCTGCCTGCATGGATGACTTAAGCCCTCCAGAGTCTGTACCAAACAATGCTGCACTGGGCTCTCTGGGGCATACAGAAGGCACATGGCTTTTCCAACAGATGACGATGGCAACTGAGGCTGCCAAGTTGCAAAGAACCAGTGCTGTGACAAGCAAAATGTGTCACACCCTTCACTCAAAATTATGAATTGTAAATTTGATCAAGATTTAACTAGTAAAAGTAATAATAATAATAACTTTTGATAGACTTTTGAGGTCCAACTTCAGGGTTCTTCAGAATTTCTATTTAAATTCCGTTCTTTCTTCCCCTTCTCAATCCACGTCTTTCTGCTACTTGTATTCTGTTCAACTCCCACTTTCTCTTGCTAAAGCCATGAGCTCATCCACTCTGGAGTTAGGTTTTCTGGTGTAAAAGTCCACTGTACAGTGACTGACAATATTGCCGATGTAGCAATATCTTGAGTACATGTCCCTTGAGGCCCATAGTTCCTGAGACAATGGTCCCTGGAGGCCTTAGCAGTACATGTGGGTAGATCTACATCCACTAGATTAAGAAAACCAATCATGAGATCACCATGACAACCATAGTATAACTTGGGGCACTGATTTTTTTCATGACCCATGTAAAAAAAAAGTGGGTGCTAGCTTTTTTAAGCCATTAACTTCAGAGCTATAAAAGTGATGAACACATTTTCCTCTTTCCCCTCTCTTCTTGGCCAGCTCAACATGACGATTAAAGTAAATCTGTCCACTAAATCTTGATGTGAGGCAGGAATTAATGTGTGTGACTTTTACAGCTGTCACAATTTAATGCTGTTCGGAAAATGCAGTCTGGTTTTTCAGGTGTAGTGGTGATTATAGATGGCCTTGAAAGATTGTTCCTCTCATTTCCTTTTCAAATTGCTACCTCCATCAGATCTGATCTCCTTTTACTGCCACCTATCTTAGAGTCAGCTATGCAAATGCACATAAATAAATGAAACTTTCCATGTCTATCACAGACAGTAACGCAGAAAACCTACCTACCTACACATTAGAATAATGCAATCTCTATTTAGACGATAAACTACAACTATTAATAGCATTAAAAATAAATCAGAATGCATGAAAGTGGTTATACTGCAAGTAGACAGATGGCACTCATTCATTTTAAGGATATGTTTGGGGACCCATTAATTGCCTGGAGAAAGATACAGGAAGATCATGTCATAATTGGACCAGAATCTTGTTTCATATAGAGTTGAGAGTATATCTAAATCAGATCTATCAATACCATCACATCACATGGCCTTGGTGGCTGCTATTTAATTGATTCTTTATATTCAATAGTCATGCTTAGCAGTCCTCAGTAAATTGTTCTCCATGTTTACGTTATGACTGAGTGATCATGGAAAAGAAGTCAGACTTGATGCTACTTGATGTTAAAAATCAACTCCCGTGTGTAAGTTTTACTTTCCATCAGGAATGGATGGACCACTCATGTTCTTCACCCCAAGGACCATGTCTTCTATTCCTTTTGTGACTCTCCCCTGGACAAAGTGCAGTCCTCAGTCTGCAGAGGACACTTGATAAATGTCACTGGTTTATTCACTGACTGGCAGATGACAACAGTTAGTAGTGAAAAAATTAAACTAGAGAACAGGAGAAGGCAGTGGAGTTAGGGTGAGAAGGGATGAGGTTTCAGATGCTCCCAGTCCCTGACTTGCTATAAGCATCTTCTCATTTATTATAACACCACAATCTAAGTCCATTTTCTGCTGCTATAACCGAATACCACAGACTGAGTAATTTAATAAAAAGTTTATTTGGCTCATGGTTTTGGAGGCTAAGTCCAAAAGTATGGTTCTGGTATCTGGAGACGGTTATCCCATGGTGGAAGGGTGGAAGGCAGAAATTAGTGCATGAGGAAGAGAGAGAAATGGGGCTGAACTTACTCTTTTATCAGGAGCCCATTCCCACAATAACTAATCCAGTCCCACAATAGCAGCATTAATCCATTCATGTAGGCAGAGACCTCACGATGTAATTACCTCTTAAAGGCCCCACCTTCCAATACTGTCACATTGGCAATTAAATTTCAACATGAGTTTCAGGGGGGAATTCCAAACCATGGCAGCCAGTAAGAGTTGCAGAATTAGCTTTCTCAAACTTTCCTTGATTTCCTTTATTCTGAGCACCTCTAGTTCAATGCCAAGGGACATGTGAGTATTACTTGAAAGCTGGATGTTTTAACATCCACTCTAACCACTTTGGAATGTCACCATTTGCCTAACAATTCATAGGGTGTCACTGACAAGTTCTTTGTGGCAGGCACACTAGATGTAGAGCCAGAAAACATAAATTGGAGTCCCATCTTGCCTCCTTAGAAGTTGTGTGACCGTAAGCAAACAACAATCTCACCCAGTCTCTGTTCCTTTTCTGTGTAAATGGATAAGATTGTCATTATCCTAGATAACATCAAAGGATTACTGTGGGGGCCAATATGTGACATGGTAAATATGGATACTCTGCAGGCCACAAAGTGCTGTGAAGTGTACATGCTTGTTGTGCTTGCTGTATGCACACATGAGCACACTTATTCTGCATAGTAACAACAGAAGCTCACTAATGTCGTCAGCATTTGGGGAAGTATGACCACTGCGGCTGAGAGGCCAGGAGGAAGCCAATGGCTGTACGGACTTGTTCAGCCATGTGAGCAGATGAGGTTGGCCACAGGAAAAGGGTACAGGAACACCACAGTTTCGGGAACGAGCACATGACATGTATCCACAGAGGACGGTGAATTAATTTTAGAATTTTAGATATTTTTGGTACTTGCAAAATAGAGGCTGAGAGAAGGAAGAAACGGGGGGTGAGAGAAGAAAAATACTGTGATGTGAAAGATGAGTCAGTGGTCTGAGGTGGAGAGAAGCCAGTAGAAAGGGATGCAGAAGAGGAGGAGGAGGAGGAGAGGGGAGTGTTCAGTAAAAGGCCCTGGGAACAAAGATTTCGAGGTAGAAATGTGTAGCAGATCACACGCGCAAACGCATCGAGACGGTCTCAAGAGGCGAGCAAAGGCATTTCCCAGAGAAAGATTAAAAGTAAACCCAAAATAAATTTTAAAAACATGAACAAGTCTCAGAATACGGAAGTAAAAGCAAACAGAAACAACCACCCTTACGTTTTCATTTCTCTTTAAACCTTTCACAATGACATATAACCAACTATATCCTGAGTAATATTAGAGTGGACATTATGATATCATGGCCCTGATTTTACAAAATTGGAAACCCACAGTGTGACTGGGTGACTTGCTCAAGGTCCCATTGTCTGGTAAGTGGCAGAATTACAGCTCAAGCCCAGCATTTCCTGGAGTTCACACCACATCACACTGCCTACCAAAGGTGCATAGAAAACAGGTGGAAACACAAGGAAAACAGCACAGGAGAGACAGAACCCTGTGCCTTTTATCCTCTTCCTTTTACTAAACACACTTCACTAAAACTTCTAACAAGTAAAGGAAAATATATGTTCTTTCTGTAACTGAATAAAATTGACACAAAGCAGTAAAATAAATATTGAAGGAAAAGGAAAAGAAAAGCTGTTAGAAATATTCTGGGTCCATAATCTTCATACAGTTAAATTTATGTTGTAGTGATGAAGAATATCGACTGTTGCTAAAGCACATTAAATATGCTAAGAACTTGCCTATGCATAATAGCTCTAAGTGATCTGACAGAGCTCAAATGAGATGTTGAATAATGATGGCACGTCATGCCACGTACCGCTGCTGAAAATAAATCAGCACGTACGGTCCTAATCAGAGGACTGTCATGCAAGGCTTTGACAAAACAGCCTTAACACTCATCACATGGACTCCACGTATAAACTTGCAACACATCAAAGATAAGTGCTCATTAACTGAAGATGAGGAAGAAAATATTTTATGTTTTTTAGGGTTCTTGAAGTACATCCATCATATCCCCATCTCTGATTTTAAAACAGTATCATGGAGTTTCTGTAAAGGACAAAGACAGAGACAAACCACGTCAAAAAAGGAGTGATTCTCTGTAGCTTCAAGAGAATAAAACTTCTCACAAAAAGAGAAAACTAGTCATCGAATGTATGCATCATGGTTTTGTTTATGTTTCTGATCTCAAAGCTATTCAAAGATGTCTTGACTAGAACCATAGGCACATGAAGCTCAGTTGGCATGCCCTTAGGTCTTGCATTTTATACCTGGGAGCAGGGCTCAGTGGTCAACCTCTATGTGCTAAGACCTGTAATCAAAGAAAGTTTCTTACTTAAAAAGTTAGCCTTGGCATTATAAGAAAACATAAACACGCTGCTGGGATTTAAGAGTATAGTTTCCAAATAAAATCAAGAACTATTTATTGTGCCCTTTCTATATGCAAAGCACTATTCTTGTGCTACGGGGGATACAAAACGTGAAAGATTCCATCTCTACTCTCAAAACACTCATAAGCTTGTTAGGAAGGCATCTTCGATGGAAGGTTAAGGTATAATACAAGATTCATATAAAAACGAAATAGGATGAGAAAAGTTACTGTCATATTGCTACAAAGTACAATTAATATGCACCTATTATTTTTAATTAGTGTGCACTTAACCTTCTCCATTCTCAGTTTTGTCCACTCTTAAAGTGGCTGCTCAGAGGTTTAAGGGGCATAGAGCATCTGGCAAGACAGGCCCTCCATAAATGTAAGTATTTTTATTACTACTATTCTTTTATTCTAATATGGAATGTCAACTTCTGCTCAAATATATGCCCCCAGTGGAACCCCGATTGTAAAGCACAACCTCCATGTTCTCCTCTCAACTCTAATTTTTGGAGGGAAAAATGATTACTGAAAAAAAGAAAGGTATAAACTCTGATTAGATTGCCCTTTAAACACACCCGCAAGGCTTTGTTCTCTGTGGTCTGAGCCTGGGGTTATGAACCTACCATCCCATCACAGATTGTGTCCACTAGCCCATTAGCCAAATAAATTAGAGTGAAAAATATATACATGTCTTGTAAACTGCAAAACACTCTTCAGATGAGAGGTATAGTTGTTGCTGTTTCACATAAAATTAGCTTGGTATAACCTGGTGGGCCCTGGACAAATTCCCAGCTCTTTTCTGTAGGAGCTACATAAAATGGGGGAAAGTTGCTTCATTTCTAAGATATTCCATTTCTGTATGTATAAAATTGGGCTGATAATGCAGGTGTAAGGATTAAATAGCAAAATATTTGCATATTATCTAGCATAATGCCTGGCATAAAGTAGGTTCTCTATTATATTTTGGCTTTCCTGTTACAGGCCCCAAGAATTTTTGCTTATCCCTGACCTTCTTTCTGATTATCAACATTTAGCATTCCAGATAGTTTGGGATGGATACCAACTTCTCAAACTTGGGCTATTTTTAAATTAAAAAACAAAGACATGTGCAGGCTGCTTTCTGTTGGTGTCCGGGCATCTTCACAACATTGGAGCCAGGAGCCTTTGCCTCTCCCATTTACCATGTAGATGTAAATTGCTAACTTGCCTTTTCCTGCTCTCTGATGATTGGCTGCTGAGAGTGCACATGTGGATTTAAGGGACATGCTTGGTGCTAAGAATCAGTGTCTGTAACAATACGGGATCTCTCACAGTGTTCTCTGAATATATATTTCACAAAATGCCAAGAGCACAGAGGAAGAGATGAGTGCCTCAGACAGAACCCCTGAAATGAAACGTCAGACTTTCCCCCTGGTGGGATGTGGATTGGAATGGTAAAGCGTAGGGGGATACAGTAAAAGGGGTTCTGAAAAGATGCAGTGATACAGGAAACATACCCATCCATATAAATGTCAGGAATATTTGACCTGCCAAGAAGAATATGAGACATAGTAGCTCTTCCTTTGACAATATGATGCAATATGAGGTCAGAAATAGTCCCCAAGGGCCTCAGGCCTCTGTCACGCTCCCCCAACACAAGCAACCAGCCCAGCAACGACCACCAAGCCACCACAGGAAGCACTCTGGGCTCTCCTGAGCTGGGGAAGTGGGGGGCTGAAGGTCTCGGTCATGCCCCCCCAAAATGTGCAACCAGCCCAGCAACAACCACCAAGCTGCAGCAAGAAGGGACCCGAGCTGGGGAGGTGGGAGGCGAGAGCTTTTGCCACAGCCCCCTGACATCTACACCTAGCCTGGCAACAACCAAGCCACTGCTGAAGCCTCCAGGTCTCCCCTGTGGGAATGTGGGGGTGCCACAGGCCTCAATCCCACCCCTTCTCCTTCCTTCTCCTTCCTTCCCATTTCCGTCCCCTTTCCCCTCTCCCTCTCCCTCCCAACTGCTCTGCAACAACATCCTAGAATGTAAAAAATAATACTAGTAAAATAAAATAAAATAAAAATAAAAATGAAATAGTCCCCAAGACTCTGAAATTCATCTGATCTCCATCTGCCCCATTACCCCACAATATAGGGCAGCCATGGCTCTGAAAGTTGCCAGGAGAGGGGGAAAATTGGAAATTGATCATTCGTGTGTCAATAATGTATGTGTCCTAAGATGGAAAGACAGACCGTTGTTCAATGTGCCATCACTTGAACAGAAACTGTTCATAGGTATGCCGTTGCCAATTCTGAAACTTTCAGGATTTTCAAGGGCAATCAAAGGCACTTGGGGAAGATCTGGCACAATTCCTAATTCCAGTTTCCTAGATGCAGAAACCTAGTCTCAACTTAATTTGGAAACTTCATTCCTAATTACACACTAAATCAACTCTTCCGCTAGAATGTTCAGTTGGAAGAAAATATATACACCTTAGAAATATCACATACATTATAGAGACAGTTTTTACCGGCATGTGAACATTGTGAATATATAGTTACAGGATCTCAAAAAATAAAATCTTGTTCTGGGAATAAATACTCAGGGAAAAAATCAGTTGAGGTATGAAAATTTCACTCGGTGTTTAATTTTGTACTTTGTAATCATGCACCACCCATTTCTCTCTGGGTAATTATTGCTTTGTTTGTCTCTTATTATCACCAGCAAAAGTCCCTCTTCTTTAATTAGCTATTAAACATGAAGTCACAATCCACAGAATGCAGAAATGCTTTTCATAATGTTGGTCAGCTGGAGCTCCAGCATGTTAATTTCTGGCACAGCATTTGAGGCTTGATTGAAACTGTAGAAGAGACATTTATATTTAGTTAACTTGAGGGATTTGTAGGACCGAGGACATTTGAAGCTTGCCTTTAGCAGTGAGCATTCAGCTGCCTTTCTGAGACAGAAGACAGCTATGCACACTGCTACAGGGACAGTCCATAGCCCATCTCAACAACCCAAAGCCATAATTTGGCTTTCTATACAAACTGACAAGATTGGGATAGAGGAATGAGACGGAAGCAAAATTTGTTTAAGAAAATAAACTGGAACATTATATTTGTTGGTTATAGTAAACTTATTTCTAAAACCTGATTTGGATGTGACCATGGTACTCAAATGAAGATGTGGATTTGTATCCAGTGAAGCAGTAACAGGGAAATAACTACAGAAATGGCACTAGCATGAACCAGAAGCAAACTAAACCTTCCTAATTACCAGGTAGCTCAGTGAACAGTGAAATTCAATGAAGCCAAACCAGCCCCACAGAATTAATGAGGCAAAATGGATCATTTCACAATTCCGAGGTATGCTCGTCACTCTGTCCTCTGTGGAGGACATGATATGAGCTGCACTAACAGAAATTTGCTTTAGGTTCATACGAGACTGAAAAGATGGTTACCTGAAGGTGCCCCCAGGGCCATCCATGTACAAGGGCCCTAACAAGCTGATGTCCCTGTAGTGCTCAGAATGATCTGACAGAGTTAGAGACAGAAAATATATTTCACGTCTTTACTCCCTGTGTTACCTCGTTTTCCAGGAATCCTCACATCACTCACTATCTAACAGAATCTTATTCTGATTTTGCACATCTCAAACCATGGCTGGAAGCACCTAATGAAAATGCAAATTTCACTTGGACACTCCTCTCTTAAAACTATATGGCACAGAGCACAAGTCATATGCGAAGTTAATTGCTATTACCTGGGGACAAAAATTAAGGTAGCGTGATATAAGCCTATGAGAGCAAAGACTTTGTCTTATTCACAGCTGTATCCCTAGGTCTAGAAGAATGGATAGGCCCTCAGGTAAATATCTGTTGAATTAATAAGTAAAAGTATTAATGAACAAAAATAGGAAAAACACTAGAACATAATTACAAAACACTAAACAGGTTTCTTTACTACGAATTTTCTCTGAGCCTATTAATTACTAAGGTATACAGAAAATCTTTAGGAGGTAATCTAGGTGGCATATTTCCCAAATATAATACAAGGGTACTCCAAAAATTTCATAGAGAGATTCACGTTATCTTTGAATTCTATTTTTTCATGTATTTTTTGAAATACCCTCATATATGAAACCTTTTCTATCCTATCATCTGATAGAACTAGTATTAAACAGAGCATGCTAAATTAACAGTATTTAAACTCTGAGGACTGTTCTTCTCTAGGCAAAATATACACATTATTTTAAACAGTACCTTGCAACATAATGCCACATATTCCTGAAATGATCCCTAAAATTATTCTAAGATGTACTTAAGCAGTTCACTCTAGGACTCCGTGTGTGTGTGGAGAGAGATTGTAATGGACTGTGTGAATGTGTATGTATACACATACAACTGTATTGCATATATATACACACAGATGGTCACTGACCTAGGACAGTATGATTTCAGGATTTTTTGACTTTGCAATGGCACCCATACAATCATTCTGTTTTCTACTTTCAGTACAGTATTCAATAAATTACATAAGATATTCAACACGTTATTATAAAATAGGCTTTGAGTTAGATGATTACACCCACCTGTAGACTAATGTAAGTGTTCTGAGCATTTTAAGGTAGGCTAGGCTAAGCTATGACACTTGGTAGGGTAGGTGTATTAAACACATTTTTGACTTACAATATTTTCAACTTATGATAGGTTTATTGGGACGCACTCCATCGTAAGTTGACGATCATCTGTATGGTTGGGGCTTTGTCTTAACCAATGAGATCTGGCAGGACAAACTGTACCCACTTAACCATTGGCGTTGCCCAATGAACACTCTCTTACACTATCCTGAGTTGAGCATGGTTTGCAAACATGTGTCACTTACTCTTCTGGGGTCTCTCATTCTGGTGATTATTTTGTTTTCTGATCAACAGTTTTGACCTACCCTGGCTGATAGGAGAAGGACAGGTAATAATATCATACCTGACACCAAAAAAAAAAAAGAAAGAAAATATATCATGCTGGCTGTTCAAAGGCATGTTTTTTACCAGGACTCAAGGAGCTTTTAATGACATAGTCAAGAGAGAAAAGTGGAAAAATCATGACCAGAAAGCAGTTAAGAATTGGTGAAAGTCCTTGGAGTTTATGAAAGGTCTTTGAACACCACTCAGCCTGGTGCCAGATGGTGGTTGGAGGAAGTCTAGTATGACAAGGATCATGTCACACCTTCGGAGGAACTGAGCCAGAGCTTTATAGTGATGACAATATAGTGATGAAAATAGCCCCCAGATCCCACCATATGCTGGCCCAGCTGGAGCATGCATTCTAAGAATGAACTAAGTATGGTGGTTCTACCATACCAGTTTGCTGAGATCGTTCTCCACATCTCTGACCCAAATCAAAAAGGTGCAATGGAAGGTTGTTGCAGCAAACTGTCCTCAGTTTCCCCTCTCAAACCTTCTCTCTAGCTTCCCATATATCCAAGGAAGTTCTTGTGTAGTTTTAACTTTAACTCTCTCACTTTATCATCAGCAGAAATATGAGCACTGCATAAACTCAGATTTCTCATGGTTTCCCATTACATTTTCTTATTAGCCTGACGATGGGATAATCAAGCCAGGTGATTAGCATGAGAAGATAAAAGATCAAATGTTAGACTGAAATATATCTTAAGAATACAAGCACAAGAAAGTTCATCTCTTCTTTCATGAATTTATCTGAGAGAACAAAACTAGAAATAGGTTTTTCTGAGTAAAGTCATTAACATGAAGTAAAAGACGTGTCTAGCTTACAGGACTCGTTATATGTGCCATGAAAACGGTTTCCAACAGCACGTTCTTAAGGCAGCACAGAGGCCTGAGTGCTGAACACCAAACGCTGTTCTGAGCTGAAATTTAACACCGACTCTATGAACACGTTACAGGATATAAAGCACAATAATTGACACTCCTTTGCTTCAGTTTCTTTAGTATCAAAATGAAAGTGCAAACCCTAATCTTTTTCGTGAAGAAAATAATAAAGAACAATGTGCAAAATGTGTTTAACCTTGAACAGGTTTCTTTTCTATTAAAATGCTACATCGTAAATATTCAAAAAGACATAAATACAGTATCTTGTTAGATAAGTACTTTAAAGTTAATTTTAAAAATCATGTCAGTTTAAAGGGCAATCCATCCTCTATGATTTATGAAAATATAAAAGAATTGAATTAGCAACTTGAGGTTTATTTAAGGCTAGAAAATAGCAATTGAGATTTATTAAGGAGAGAAAACAGAGGCTAAGTAAGGCCCGCTGGAAGAGACATGAGGAGCTGGTCCAGCACATACAGGGCCACATGGTAACCAGGGGACCTTAGAAGGGTTGCAAGAGGAGATGAAGCTCAATGGAGAAGACTCACTGACACTTGAGGGACGGCTATCTCCACGAAACAGAAGAATATTGAAGAACTCAGCAAACCAATCACAGTAAGTTAGACTTGCTCCAAGAAAGAGAAAAGAGAATTGTGACAAGTTATCCTGAAGTCATTGTGTACTCTAGATCCAAAGCCACCAGATGACCTTCCAGTGAAAGTCCTTGACCTGCACTCCTTATGAATGCCATGTTTTTTAGTGTTGCCCCCAAATTGATAGGTTGAAATCCTAACCCCCTATATATGGTATGAGGAGGTGGGGACTTTGGTGGGTGATAACAGGTTGTGAGGGTGGAGCTCTTATGAGTAGGATTAGTACCCTTGTAAAAGAAACCCCAGAGAGCTTCCTTGCCTTACTGTCATGTGAGGACACAGTGAGAAGATGACCATTTACAAATCAGGAAGCAGGCCCTCCCCAGACACCTACTCTATTAGCAACTTCCTTTGGATTTCCCAGCTTCCAGAAGCATGATAAGTAATTTTCCTCTGTTTAAAAGCCACCCAGTCTATGACATTCTGTTTCAGCATCCAGAACAGACTAAGACACTCGTTCAACACATTCCCTTTTCCAAGGGCAATCTGACAGTGTGACGTGATACCTGTTATCATTCCACATTGGCTTGACAAGGCCAGACTCCAGTCTACAGTCTCCTACCTGCTCCTGAATGTCATAGACACTGAGAGAGTTATGACCAGGCAGACACATTGTGATGGATTAACATGATCTTCATAATGTATAAGGCACATTTCTGCCATTGATTTGCTTTGACATAAAGATGCATTGCTAATACAATGAAATAATAGTTAATTATTGTACTATAAATTATACAAAATTTAGATAGGAATTTGGAGAAATCTAGATACTCCACTGCATTTAATACCATAGAAAATATTCCTAGAAATTATGAACATGTTATTTTACCATCATTGCCTGATGCTTTATATTTAAAAGACTCTTTCTAACTCTCATAGTAATAATGCTTTCATTATCATTTTCTAGTATGACTGTAGATCTGGAGGCGGAGAAATTTAGTTGCTTTTTGAAAGAAGAGAACAGAAGTAAGCTTCTATTAAAGAGCGGAAAAAAATAACCTATGTTTGTGGAGGGCTTCTCTAACTCCCGACCCCAATACACAGGGCTAAAGGCTTTCATTTTTACAGAACAGTCTGGGTTCAGAACTGAAACAAGTGTGGCAGGTACTTTGTGGCTGCTCCGCAATGGGCAGGCTCAGCCCCTCCCAGCCACCCAAAATTGGTTCAGATGTTGAGACAGTTGACATTACACACACAGCAAGAGTGTATGGACATGTTTATTAGTCACACATGTGGCTTTCTGTGGAGACCAGGGAAGGCTCCCATACCTTCTGCAACAGCAGGAATGAAGCGGGGGCAAGTGACTCACTTTTTATTTGGGGGGGGGGCTAAGGTGAGAGTCCTCACACCATGGGTTGAGCTTCCCTGGGGCACAGAGAGAGGGAGGATGTAAGGGGGCAAAGGGAAAGGAATGGTGGGGCCTGACAGCAGCCAGGGGTCAAACGTCAGCACTGGAATCAGACTCAACTACAATTCACCTGCTGCTTCATCACTGGGATGTGCCACGATCCACTCACTTCAGTCTGAACTTGTTTGATTAAATTATTCCAATGCTCTGTGGAGCCTTCAGCCTGAGACCAGTAGGGGCGTGAAAGTTCCCTCAAATGCCTTGTTCACAAGCCCAGCACCGGGCATTTGGAGAAGTGAAGTGAGAGCCTTGGTCACAACTAAAAACATTTGGAACTTAAAGGGATGTTTGGTGAGGACTTGTATTGTGGTCTTAGCACGCACAGAGATACATGTGATCTTGACTTATATTTTGAGTATCTCTGTGAGATAAGGAATTTTCAGTGTTTCTTACCCCAAAGGGGCAACTTTGGATAAGAAAGTTTTATCCAAGAAAGTCAGACCAGAGGCTAAGCCATTGTCAGTGGTTCATAAAATACGCAAATGGTCTATAGAAATGTGCAGACAGGACTGAGTGCTGGCCAGGGCACCCTCTGCACTAGGATGACTGCCTGAAGTTCAGCCCTTTGTGCTACCCTGGGGCGCTGTCCTTGGTCAGGGAAGCTCTGGTCTGGGGACAGACAGCAGCTGGTCCCCAGTGGCTCCATCATGTGTGACAGTGGTGCTGCCTAAACTACTCAGATGTTGAGACTGAGGATACCACATGTGCACAAGAGGGTGGAAAATGGATCATTGCACAAGGGACTTAGGCCTGGCTCCTGCAGTGGTCCAGATAGCTGCAAAGGATGGGGACAAGTGGCTTTGTTTTTTATTGTGGTTGGGGTCAGGTCAGGGTGGGGACCAGATAGAAATATCTGAAAATCCATTAATATTTAATAAAAATTATAAACAAAGATAACATAGTTTTTAGGTAGGGAGGGAAGACAGTAGCAGAGGCAACTGAAGGGTATCTGTCATCAGCAGCTCTGCAGCGTCCATCTGCACAGTCAGTTCAGACACCCAGTGGTCACAAACAAAATCGCCAGACTCTGGTCTCTCAAACAAATACCTGAAATCCTGATGTGCTGACTCAGCCCTGAGTCGATCCTTCCCCTCTACAACCCACAACCTCATAATGTACTAATTACAGGCATATAATGTCCTGTTTGATGTTACATTACTGTTATAACATTAGGTTGGATATTATATACAGAAGACATATAACTTCCATCCCGTGGCACAACCAAGATGACACACAGCTAGAAAATGAGCCTTAGAAATTCCCACCATGGAGAGTACCTCTCTGGGGCTCTGCACCAGGAAGCGGGCAGCAATGAGTGGGCAGGTGAACAGGACAGTGGTGTCAAGCACAGGAAAAATCATCTGTCCCTATTTGTGTAAAAACAGCGATTATACAGACAGCCTTCTGTATCTGCGAGTTCTGCATACGCAGACTCAACCTATTGCAGATTCAATCCACCACGGATCGAAAATATTTGAAAATAAATAAATAAATAATAACAAAGCAACAATAAAAAATACAAGTTTTAAAACTATATTACAACTATAACATATCATTTACATTGTATTAGTGATCATACATAATCTAAATACTTATAATACTATATTTATATACTTACAACACTTCAATACTTACAATGGGAGGACATGCATAGGTTTTATATCAGAAACTTGAACATCCATGGATTTCTGCATCTGAGGGGGTTCTGGTACCAACCCCACCCCACCCCACCCCAGGTACCAAGGTCAACTGGTCAGACTCCAAGTGAAAACTCAGACCTACTAAGTCAAAGATGGCTGCAAAGTGTATTATAGAAACTAGAAACCAATTTTCAGCCATGCTGCCCTTGTTCATATGGTGCCCTGCTCCCTTTTAAAATGCCAAAGTTAGCAGTTAGGCCCACAAGTATTTGCTGCTAGTCTGGCCCAGCCTGGCAGTAAGAGGGTAGCATGAGATTCAAGAGACGAAGGCAAAATGACAACTGTGCAAACAACACAGTACAGTATTTTCACGGCCTCACTTATGCTAGGCAGGTGAGCAGGGCTGAAGGAACTCAGAGAGAAAACACAGCTGTGATTAGAATGGAGGAGGCGTGACCCTGCAGAAAATGAAATGTTGGTAATAGAAAGTTAGAAGAAGATGTTCCAGGTGGAAGAAACAGCTCTGGCAAAGGAAGAGAGGCAGAAGTAGAGGAGAGAAGTGCATATGGCCAGGGGAGGAGGAAAGACATCTGGGAAGGACGGATGATGGCAGCTGGGTAGAGGCAGATTAGGGGAACTCTGATGTCCCCAGAAGAGAAAGTGAAAGTATTGGGCAGAGGAGTTTGGGGAAGGAGAAAAACTCTAAGATCATTACCTAGAAGCCATGCACAGAAGTAGGATCTCACAAGTACGGGGGCTGTGAGACTTGCAGGAATTATGAGAGGAAAGGTAGAGATTGACCTCCCAACTCTTTTAGATGAGCCCAAGGTCACATCCTGACATTTGGCTCCAGGGCAAATGCTTGGAATAAAATGGCCAATCAGGAATATTTAAATACCAGTAGTGCCTATATTGATAGTTTTATTAAGATACACTTCCAGTATTTCAATAGGAAACAGAAAGCACACACATAAACTCTAGTAAAGAACAAGGAAAGACAGGCAAGAAAAGATTGTGCTGCAAGTGGAAAGCCTGGAGCAAAAGAAAAAGGCAAAGAGAAGTCCTGTGAGACTGGCTGTGTTCCCTTGCTGGAGGTTGCCCTGCACTGAGAAATAACAGTACCGAGTGATGCTGCTGGGCCCGAGTCCCTGTGGCCAGGCTCCGGCTGGTGGCTGAGTGTCAGCACCTCCTCTGCTCACACACTCTCAGACCCTGGGATTCTACCTGCTCAGAGACCTGCCTCTTACTGACCCTTCCTCTCAACCAACAGCTTCGCCCAATAGCAAGTAAATACACTCAAATCCCTCTCTATTTAAACAAATCAAAACAACAACAACAAAAATGTCTACCATAACCACGATGAGAGAAGACATATCCATTTCAATAAGAATATCTATTGACAATTTAATTGAAAAAAATGCAAATTTTGTTGTTTACAAAATTAAAGTTTCTGTATTGGTGTTCAGGTCCCAGATTCGAGATAATTTTGAACAATGTGGTCCTTGATAGCTTTTAAGAAAAACAGGATTATAAGTGGAGAACACTTTAAAAACTGAAAACCACTACTTCTACTATATTACTAAACTACCATGTATTTTCATGATATCATCACTGTGGAAAGAACTTAAGTCTCCTTTATTATCATTTTATCTTATTTCTACATTATAAATGGTGGTGGAGATAAAATGCAGGGCCATAAAAACGCAAATTATTAATAAATAAAACTAAATGAATGCAAATTAGAATAAGATAGTATTTTTCTCCATCAGAATGTGATAAAAAATACATCCCTATGCAGGATTTGTAGGAGTATGTGTTGGTAAAACCATTTTGAAAAGTAATTAGGCAACTTGTATCAAGAGTCTTAACAGTATTCATTTCCTTTAAAAACCATTGATTCTACTTTTAGGAATCTTCCCTAAAAAATAAAAGATGTATCATTTATTAAAGATTAAATATACAATTTAAATAATAAACATAAGAAAATGCTTAAGCAAATTATAGAACATCTTATATGATGAACTATTATTCTGTTATTAAAACTTTTCTTGAAGAATATTCAATTATTTCTAAAATAGTCACCAACATACAGTAGGCTCACATTTGTATATACACATAAATGAAACATTAAGAATGAGTTGAACAAAATATGGTAAAATGTTTTAAGTAGTTTTGGGGTGGTGGGATTTTGAGTGGAAATTTCTTTATGTTTATCTTTCCTCAATTGTCCATAAAGAGCACAAGTTATCTTACTAAGCAGAAAAGAATTAATTTCTAGAAACCCTCTCCTGATTGCTGGGTTTTTTTTTTTTTTCTTTTACATGAAAACTTTTTAAAGAATGCCTCTCTCGCAACATAGAAAATGTTCTTATCCAAATAGGGTCACCAGAGTTAGCTAATAAAAATGCAGAATGCCTAGTCAGTTTGAATTTCAGATGAACAACTTTATTTTAGTGTAAGTATATCCCATGAAACGTTTGAGACACACTTATACTAACCACATACATACATATATGTGTGTATTCATGGCTCCTGTGAAACTGAAATTTAACTGGGCATCATCAGTTACCTGGCAACCCTACACCCAGCTGTCCAGAGGCCCCATGCTGCTGAATGCAATGCTGCTGCTGGGTGCTCTTGCAGCAGGTGAGGCCCCCACGTTGAACCTACCACTGGCCCGTGTGGCACCGTCTGGCCTGGTTTTCCTCCTCTCTCTGGCCTGCCTGTGGCTGGCAGGTGGACCTCCTCCCCACCCTGTCAGCATTCTTCAGAACCTTGTCCTCAGTCACCTCCTCTTCCCTGACCTGGCCATCTCTCTTAGTAGAACCTTTCCACATGAGAGCAATACCTGTTTCAAGGACTTTAACCCTCTTGTATATTCTGCTGACTCCCAGATTCAAGTCTATAGCCCAAAACTCCCTGGATTGAGGCATTTGCTAGAATAATGGCAAGAGAGAGAGAGGAGTGACAAATTAGGAGGCAGAATTAATAGACCTTGACACACTGTTCCATGTGAGCAAGGTCCAGAGCACGTCTCAGGCTTGGCGCTCGGTAGGTTGTGGCACTGTGCACTGGTTAAGGGACCCCAGGGGGTGAGGACACAGGCGCTGTGGGGACGGTGAGTTTGGCTCTAGATGTGGCGAGTTCGAGGTGCCCGAGTGTCACCGCATTGAAAATGCTCAGTAGGAAGCCCCAGGTGGGCCCCAGGCCTCGCCCACCCTCTCTCAGCCTCCACTCTCTCTAAGGACCTCGTGCTTTCCACAAATGCCACTGCCATCCCGTTACACAGCACTCACACCTCAGGACTCAGGGCAAACGTCTTCTCTGGGGAATGTTCCTTGACCCCTTCCAACCTCTAAGTGATTTTGTGCCTTTCCTCAGTGACCCCACTGCCACCTCAGGCGACGTCTGCTTGTGCGCGCCACCCACCTGCGCCATCCTCGCACCCGAGCTGCCTGTGCCCGGGTCCTCAGCACCTGCCCCGCGCCTCCTGCAGGGCCCGGCGAGAGCTGGCCGGACAGAGCCGGTCCGCACGTGTGCACCCCAGCTAAGCACTGCGAGGGGGCAAAACTGGAAAATGCACAGCCTGACCTCCACAAATGTAAAGAATCACCTGATACTGAACGGGCAGACCACATGATAGTACAAACTCAGTCATTTTATATTGAGAACAAACCAGCACCCCACTTATGGAAGATAGACGCAGATGATTTTCTGTAATTTTCTCTATAACAAGCAAGTTCCTACCATGCAGTAAACGCAATTCTCTTTTAATACCAAACTTAATGCAACAACCACGGTCCTCTCAAGAAACAGACAGCAGCCCCAAATTAAAATAATTCAAGGAGGATTTCATAAAAGCACTATTTACAAAGACAAGGGCGGTAAATAGTAAACCACAGGGAACGTGCAGCAGCCAGCCCAAGGCTGGTCACTGCAGAGCCGCCTCCACACAAGGCATGAAGGGGAGGGAACGGCTAAGGGAACCTGCGAACAGTCATCTGGAAGGTCTTGGAGGAGGAAGCCCCCTGATGTCACCCAGTGGTTCTCAAACTTTCTGGTCTTAGGAATCCCTTTACACTCACAAAAATTATTGAGAATGCTAAAGAGCTTTTGTTCATGTGACTTACATCTATCAGTATTTACCATATTAGAAATTAAAACTGAGATATTTTTAAAATATCTATTAATTTATTTAACATAACTAATAAACCCATTATCTGTCAATCATAATCAACATATTTTTATTAAAAAACAATTGTTTTCAATGGACACAAAATTGTGGCTAGATAGAAGAATAAGATCTAGTGTTATATAGCACTGCACGGAGACTACAGTCAGCAACAAATTACTGCATAATTTCAAGTAGCTTGTAGAGAGGATTTTGAATATTTCCAACACAAAGACATGACAAATGTTTGAGGTGATGGATATGCTAAATGCCCCTCTATGGTCATTGCACACTATATAAAGGTACCCAAATATCACATTGTACTTCATAAACATATACAAGTATCATTGGTCAATTAAGAAAAAAATTTAAAAAGGAAAAAAATAAATAGAAAAGCAGCATTGTTTTACATTTTGCAAATCTCTTTAATGCCTGGCTTAATAGAAGAAAGCTGTATTCTCAGACCTGCTTGCATCCCAACTGCTGCAATATCACATCACGTACCATCTGGAAAACCTTCCAATACTCCCGTGACAGCATAGGCATTACAGAGGCAAATCAAGTCTTGCTCTCATTATGCAATTAGCTTTTATCTCGCAGATCCCAGAAAGGGTCTCGGGTCAATTGCACCAAGGTCTATGGCTATAGTCGTCAGCACAGGGACCAGGTCCAACTCACCTCAGTGTCCCCAGGCACATAAAAGGGTACTTCAAAAAGTTCATGGAAAAGTAGAATTAAAGAATTATATGACTCTTTCCATAAAATTTTTGAAGTACCCTCATAGGTCCCACAGTAGCATCCAAAAAATACTTGCTGCATAAATGGGTAGATAAATGCATTTAGCAGTTAAAAGAATTTTGCATAAAGATAAAACATAGTTTCATCTAATCTTTAAAAAAAATAATAGCACTGAAGGAACTCAAACAATTTTAAAGCAAGAAAACAAATAACCCAATTAAAAACTGGGCAAAGGAACTGAATAGGCATTTCTCAAAGGAAGATACACGAATGATCAACAGACATGAAAAAATGCTCAACATCACTCAGCATTCAGGAAATGCAAGTCAAAACCACTTCGAAATACCATCTCACTTCAGTTAGGATGGCTAATATCCAAAGGAGTGAGAGTGATAAATGCTGGCGAGGTTGTGGAGAAAAAGGAACTCTCATACACTGTTGGTGGGACTGCAAAGTGGTGTTGCCTTTATAGAAAATGGTATGGAGGTTCCTCTCAAACAGTTACAGAGAGATCTACCATATGACCCAGCTATTCCACTGCTGGGAATATACCTAGAGGAATGGAAATCACCATGTCGAAGGGATACCTGTACTCCCATGTTTATTGCAGCACTATTTACAGTAGCCAAGAGCTGGAACCAGCCCAAATGTCCACCATCAGATGAATGGATATGGAAAATCCACATCCATATCTACACAATGGAATAAAGAATGAAATACTATCATTCGCAACAACATGGATAGACTTAGAATTATATTAAGTGAAATGAGTCAGGCACAGAAAGAGAAATACCACATGTTCTCACTTATTTGTGGGAGCTAAAAACAAATAAATAATTATACAAACAAACAAAGAGTAGGGGGAAGAAGACACAACAATCAACAATTCCTTGAACTTGTTAAGACAAGTGAACAGATATGATGTAGTCAGGGGAGGGGGATGGGGGGAAAGAGGAACAGGTAAAAGGACACGAAAATCAAGTACAATGTACATTGAGAAGTTAAAATTTAAAAAAATTTAAAAATTAATAATAGCACTGCAAAGCTAGGCAATTGTACTGTTAAAGCAATTCATAACTAAAGCCAAAGTGTTTCATTATTTTAGTTATACTAAGTGTCCATTTGTATTGTCAGGGCTACGGCTCAGACCTTTCAAACCCATTGTACAGACTGAGTCACTAGACCCCTCTCATGCCTGGCTGGGTCACCAGACCCCTCATACGCAGATCCACACTAGGTAGTTGGGAAGGGGTCCCAGGAGCCACTGGCAGAAGACACAAGCTCAGTCCTCAGCAGTAGCAGCAGTAGCAGCAGCGGTGGTGGCCTCTCAGAGCATCCCAGGAGAACTGGCAGCAGCAGTAACAGCCTCCAGCAGCAGTGGCGCCCTCCCTGGGGCACCCCCAGGGGCATCCCAGGGCGGAGGGCCCGATGGATCAGAGCCACTCATCTTTATACTTAAGTCCATAACCCAGGACACCTGGGCACACATGCACAATTACGTTAGACAACAACCAGGGAACACCTGGGCACACATGCATATTTACATCAAATGCTCAGCAAGATTCTGAACATTTGAGGGGCCCTGACTATTTTCCTTCACTTTCCCTGCAAGCACCAAAATCATAACTGCAGGCTTAAACAATAATCTTGTGATTATTCTGTTTTACTCCTTTGTCCTTAATGAGACATCAACAAAAATAAACTACACCTATGGATCGCTGGTGACCAGGGCTTTAAAAACATTCCTTTTTCAGACACTGACCAAAGGGTGGGGTGACTGGGGGCGCTGGGCCATATTGACGAAATCTCCGGGCTAGAAAGAGAATGGATTCAAACCAGGTCCTGCCACGTTCCAGCAGAACTCAGGTGTAGACTGAGGAAAGTCAGGCAGGGAGTTTTATTTTCTCGTCTATAAAACAAAGCAGTTGGGGTGCTGTGGCTCATTGGACTTCCTTTATTCTGTGGTTCTGATTGCTAGTCACTAGTTAATGGCCACATCGGTGGTCAGTCAAAGGCATGTCCTGAAACACATGCTCTCAGCTACATCTAGAATCTAACACTGATTTTCTTTAACAGAGAACCTGCCTGGGAAAAAGTTCTGTCTCATTCTACGTGATTGTTTGAGCTCCTTCAAAATTGTCTATCTGATTAAAAAAGAAATATTTCTTTGGTGGAAAAAAAAATTTAATGTGACTATATCTTAAGAGGATCCTATTTGGAAACCTAGGCAATAGCAGCAGTATTTCTTTCCTGACAAATTCAAATGCCATTTGGAAGATAGTGAAAAGTTTACCAGCTGAGTTATACAATTCATTTTTTTACTTAGGAAAAGACACTTAAAAAAGCAACAGTTATCCAGAACTATCTTCAGCTAATTTAAATGTATAGGACCTACACCATTCATATTTTGAAAAATAAAATAAATTCCAAGGGGAAGAATAATCAGTATCCAAACATATCAGAGTCTGAATGATGGTAACACATAATCATTGCATGGACTTATAACCATATCAAAAGAAGCAGCAAGCACAGGTCATGAACCAGCTTGAGAGTTGAGAGACACTGTCCCCAGCATCCGCCCTAGGGGCCACAGTGTGCAGCCACCCTCCCAATGCCGGCCAGCTCTTACAATGACCTTGTAGGTCGCTGGCGAAAACTGCCCAGGGCTCTAGCAACCCCCTCCCCTGCCTCGGCCACCCCTCGCTCACTCTCACTGTACCTCACATGTCTGGCTCAGATCACAGCATCCCACAGAGGGATGCTGCCTCCGCATCACCAAATTAGTGTTTGTATCTGGACTCCCTGGAGCTTGAGTCTTCACAAACTCTGATGTGACCTTCGTTCTCTACTTTCTGCATCCCATTCAATCTGAGATATCAACCCTCTGCTCTAGGTTCACCCCTGAAAGCCAACCTGTGACCCTGGGCTCAGCCTGGGTCCACCAGGCCAGCTGCAGTCAATCCTCAGAGGTCAGAGAGATCTGTCTTCTATCCTTCTCAATTACCAACCAGCCTTGTGATGTCTGGCAAGTAACAATCTCTCTGGGCTTTCACTCTGCCATCTGCAAAGTGGGAACAGTTATATACAGACTGATGGCAAAGACTAAAATGGTCGATTGCTGAGGTGACTTGCAGAGTGCAAAGCACCGCCCAAACTTAAATAGTTGTTTTTCCTTTGTTAAAAAGTACTCCCAAAGCATGGTTTTCCTACAGTCCTTGAATAAGCTTGACAATAGCCCTCTTATCTAAGGAACTCAAAACAACTGGAAACGCTGTCTTTCGTCTTGTGACTCAGGGACAGCGGCTCTCTCCTTCCTAACACACAGCGGGGATGGAGGCAGTGAGTGTCCTGTGTAACCTTGACCATCAGTCCCAACAGCTTTGGGAAACTGGGGTAGCTCAGGGTCACTCAAGGCCCTTGCAGACAGCCACTAGCAAGCAGGGATTTGATGATGGATCTGTTCCCGCCGGGTCACACTGCCAGAGCCGCAGCGGACGGGCTGTAATGAACCCTTCTTCTCAGCAAAAACTCTGCCAAGCGCCAAGATCTGCCAGGCTGGGAATTGCAGGCTGCAGCAGGACCAGAAAGTGTCTAGCCATCAGGAGTTTTGCCCTTGCCTGGGGCCTGTCCTGACTGATTAAGAGGCAGCCAATTTACTCTGCATAAGAGAAAGATCGCTTGTCAGAATAGGGGGGAAAATTTCCTTAGAGTCAACTATTTCTCAACCACTGCCTGTCTGAGGGCACTTAGAAGTCCCTCATACTATCTGTACACATGAACTGTTGCTCATTTCCTTAGAGTCAACTATTTCCCAACCACTGCCTGTCTGAGGGCACTTAGAAGTCCCTCATACTATCTGTACACATGAACTGTTGCTCGCTGCTGCTATGAGATAAGGTGAATTAACCCATTGGCCGAGGAACGAGATCAGAAAATAACCCACTCGCCTGCGTGATGCTTGCCTGGGGGTGACCTTGCTGCTTCTCCCAGGCCCCACACAATGGGGGGGAAAGACTATCAGAGAGGATTAGGGGCCACAGCCCACCTCTCTGGAGGAGCTTTGCTGGTGGTGATGGGCCAGGACTACCTGTTAGAGCCCCCACCCCCACCCAGACTGGCTTTCTGTGGAGGGCACCGTGAGTCGGTCCTTGCGGTTGCATCCCAGGCTGGCCCATCTGCCCTACAGCAGGGAAGACAGCTGGTGGTTTACGGCCCATAGTGGGAGCCTCCACATTCAGCATCAGTGCGCTTTTTGCCCCTGCTCTGCTCTTCTTTTCATCCCCTCAGTGTTTGTCTAGGAGGAGGGTATGAACACTTGCTCTGGCATCTCTGTCTTTTTCAGAAGAACAGGGCATCTCCCACCTGATGGTTTGAGTCTGACCAGCCAGTGTCTGGATTCTGAGGACCGAGGTGGTGTTTCTGCCTGAGGGGTTGGGGGTGGCTGGCTGGCAGGGCCTGCGAGCAATGCCTTCCAGGCCTGGCATCTTGTTCCTCTGCCACCTCTCACGCGCTGGCCACATCTCAGCCCAAGACTGAGAGGAAGTGAACGGAGTTATTTTGTAAGAGGTGGTGGATCTGTGCTAAGCCTTCACATCATGTGTTCGCTGAGACGAAACCCGGGTGAAGACAACAAGCAGCCAACCCTCCACGGCAGCCAAGTGATCAGAGGAAAGGCTCCAGGGGACCCTCTCCCACCCACTCCCCATGAGCACAAACATTCTTTTTATTCACCTAAAAATGGATGTTTGATAATAGAGGGGAAGACAGACCATATTTTAGGCACTGTTAAAACAAAGAAGCAATTGAAAAGAAGCCTATAATTTTAAACTAAGATACAAAAAAAAATGTTTATTTTCAGACATTGCAAGAAACAACGGTATTGAGGACTTGTGTTTTATAAGAAACCAGCCAAGGAAAACAATCTACATCTGCATGCTGGAATTCCTCTATAAAACTTTCCAAGAATAACATACCTCAAGCTCCATAAACCATGATACCAGCGTGAAACCAGCTCAGCAGCAAACAGATTTTAAAGCAAGAGGCTGACATTTATACTACAGAGAACAAAATCAGAAAATTTCTGAATTCCCTGTTTCTTGAAACATAAATGCTATTTATTCTGTGGTCAATGACACCTTATTTGGGATATTCTTCCCAATAAGTCCATCTAATAGGTTTGCTTCACGTTTCATATTCCAAAGAAAAAAATCATCCTTAAACTTCTGTGGATCTACAATGTGTAAACTGATGTAGAAGGCTATTAACTACACTTATCTTCAGTTTTTCAAATACATAGGAGGGAAAACTAAAATGGAAATTGGTAAGATGGGAATGCAGGAATTTATTGAGACTTCAGGGAAAATGGCAGACTAGAGGTGCCCAGGGCTCATTCCTCCCACAGAAGATCGAAAGGGCCCATTGACACAGCAGTTGCTGGAGCCATTGTCCAGTCCCAGAACCATAGCCCATCACAAAACAGCTCCCCACAGAGCAGTAGTCCTGTGGGTGGCCCACCACTGCAGCCACAGACTCCACAGACATGAGGGAGGCAGCTGCAATCACCACCAACACTGCCACCAAAGAGAATTAACTCTGCTACTGCCAAGGACTCTGCAGATGCAAGGCAGGCAGGTGCAGCTGCCAGCACCACTTCCACCACAACAAGGTAACCCCACTGTCACCAAGGACACCACAGACATGAGGGAGGTAGTTGCAGCCACTGCTGCTCCCATGAGTTAACTTTGCTGATGCTGGGGACACCACAGATGTGAGGAAGGCAGGTGCAGCCACCGACACCACTGCCACTGTCATAACATAACCCCCTGCCACAGCAGACACCATAGCTACATTGGCTGTGACTGTGGATACCACAGCCAAGCGAGTGGCTCCTGCAGCCACCACTGCTATGGTCACCATACAAATGAAAACTAAAAACAAGGAGGAGTAGATATTCTTGTAATGAATAAAATAGACTTTAAACCAAAAACCATAAAAAGAGACAAAGAAAGCCATTACATAATGATAAAGGGACATATCCAACAAGAAGACAAAACAATCTTAAGTATATATGCACCCAGCACTGGAGCACCCAGGTGTATAAAGCAAACACTGTTAGATCTAAAGAAAGAAATAAACCCCAATACTATAGTAGTTGGGGACCTGAACACCTGTCTGTTAGTACTGGCTGGATCCTCTAGGCAACAAACAGAGAAAAACAGGATTTCAACTAAACTTCAGACTAATTGGACCTAGCAGATATCTATAGAACATTTCATCCAACAACTACAGAGTATACATTCTTCTCATCAGCACATGGAACATTCTCTAGGATAGACCACAAATTGGGTCACAGATCAAGTCTCAACAAATTTTTATAAGTTGAAATCATTTCAGGTATCTTTTTAGACCACAAGGAATTAAAACTAAAAATCAATAACAAGCAAAACCCTGGAAACTATACAAATACATGGAAATTAAACAACATGCTCCTGAACAACCTAAGGGTCCAAGAAGAAATTAAACAGGATATCAAAAAATTTCTTGAAACTAATGAAAATAAAGGCACATCATACTAAAACCTGTGGAATACTGCAAAAGCAGTACTAAGAGGAAAGCTTATTGCAATAAATGCTTACATTAAAAGAATAGAAAGATTTCAAATAAACAACCTAATGCTACACCTCAAAAAACTAGAAAAACAAAACAATCCAATCCCAAAATTAGTAGATGCAAAGAAATAATTAAGATCAGAGCAGAACTAGATGAAATAGAAACAAACAAAAACGTCACAAAAGATCAATGAAACAAAAAGTTGGTTTTGTGAGAAGATAAACAAAGTAGATAAACCATTAGCAAGGCTAACTAAAGAAGAAAGAAAACCCAAATAAAAATCAGAAATGAAAAAGGACACATTACCACCATACCACAGAAATACAAAGAGTCATTAGAGTTTATTACAAACAACTATATGCCAACAAATTTGAAAACCTGTAGGAAAGGGATAAATTTCTGGACAAACACAAACTACCAAGACTGAACCAAGAAGAAAAAGAGAACCAAAATAGACCAATAATGAGCAATGAGATTGAAGCAGTAATCATCAATCTCCCAACAAAGAAAACCCCAGGACTGGATGGCTTCTTGGCATTCTACCAAACCTTTAAAGAGGAATTAATACCAATTTTCTTCAAATTATTCAAAAAATTGAAACAGTGGCCATTCTCCCAAACTCATTCTATGAGGCCAGCATCACCTTGATACCAAAATCAGACAAAAATACAATTTAAAAAAAAAAGAAAACTACAGGGTAATATCTTTGATGAACATAGGTGAAAAATCATCAGTAAAATTTTATCAAATAGAATACAGTAACAAATCAAAAAAAATTATGCATCACAATCAAGTGGGATTCATCCAAGGGATGCAAGGATGGTTCAACATATGCAAGTTAATAAATATGATACACTGAATCAACAAAATCAAGAAGAAAACGTTTACAATTATCTCAATAGATGCAGAAAAAGCATTTGACAAAATTCTACATCCCTTCATGATAAAGACTCTCTACAAATTAGGTATAGAAGGAACGTATTCAACACAATAAAAGAAATATATGATAAACCCAGCACCTATATTAGCTTGAATGGGGAAAAGCTGGAAGATTTTCCCTTAGGAACAGACAAAAGACAAGGTAGCCCACTCTCACCACTTCTATTCAACACAGTATTGGAAATACTATCCAGAGAAATCAGGCAAGAGAAAGAAATAAAGTGCATCCAAAATGTAAAAGATGAAGTCAAATTGTCCTGTTTACAGATGACATGGTCCTATGTATAGAAAAGCCTAAAGACTCTACCAAAAAAAACTCTTAGAGTTGATAAATGATTTCAGTAAAGTTACAGGATACAAAATAACACAAAAAAATCAGTAGCATTTTTATACTCCAGCAATGAACTACCCAATAAAGGAGCCAAGAAAGCTAGCCCACATATAGTCACCAAAAAAATAAAATACCTAGGAATAAATGTAACCAAGGAGGTGAAAGATCTCTACAATGAGAACTACAAATCACTGTTAAAAGAAATTAAAGAGAAACAAAATAATTGATAGACATTCTATGCTCTTGGATTGGAAGAAGTAACATCGTGAAAATGTCTATACTACCCAAAGTTGTCTACAGATTCAATGCAATCCCCATCTAAATACCAATGACATTCTTCACAGATATAGAAAAAACAATCCTAATATTCATATGGAACAACAATATGAATAGCCAAAGCAATCCTGAGCAAAAAATTAAAGCCAGAGGCATAGCACTACCTGGCTTCAAATCATATTATGAAGCTATAGTAACCAAAACAGCATGGTACTGGCATAAAAACAGACATTTGAACCAATGCAATAGAATAAAGAACCTAGAAATCAACCCACATACTTATAGCCAATTGATCTTTGACAAAAGCACCAAGAACATACATTGGGAAAAAAGACAGCCTCTTCAGTAAATGGTGCTAGGAAAACGGGACATCCATATGTAGAAGAGTTTGAAACTAGATCCGTACCTCTCTCCATATACTAAAATTAAATAGAAATGGATTAAAGACTTAAGTATAAGATCTTAAACTATAAAAATCCTAAAAGAAAACACAGGGGAAACACTTCAGGGAGTAGGACTGGGCAAGACTTTATGAACATGATCCCCAAAGCACAGGCAACAAAGGAAAACCAAACATGGGATTACATCAAACTGAAAAGTTTCTGCACAGCAAAAGAAACAATTAACAGAGCAAAAAGACAATCTACAGAGTGGGAGAAAATATTTGCAAACTATGCATCTGACAAAGGATTAATATCCAGAATATACAAGGAACTCAAACAACTTAACAGTAAGAAAACAAGTAACCTGATTATAAAACAGGCAAAGGAGCTGAATAGGCATTTCTTAAAGGTAAATAGGTAAATGGCCAACAGACACATGAAAAAATGCTCAGCATCACTCACCATAAGGGAAATGCAAATAAAACCACATTGAAATATCACCTCACTTCCATTAGATGGGCTATTATCAAAAAGACAGAGAATAACAAATGCTGGCGAGAGTGTAGAGAAATGAGAACCCTCCTACACTGTTGGTGGGACTGTAAAGTGTTGAAGCCATTATGGAAAATGATATGGAGGCTCCTCAAACAACTACAGATAGAACTACCATACAATCAAACAATCCCACTACTGGATATATACCCAAAGGAATGGAAATCATGTCAAAGGGACCCCTGCATTCCCATGTTTATTGCAACTTTATTTACAATTGCCAAGATAAGGATCCAACCTAAATGTCTATCATCAGAAGACTGGATAAGGAAAATGTGGCATATTTACACAATGGGATACTACTCTGCCATAAAAAAAAGAATGAAATACTGCCATTTGCAGCAACATGGATAAACTTAGAGAAAATTACCTAAGTTTATTTTATTAAATTTAGTGAACTAAGGCAGGCACAGAAAGAGAAATACCACATCCTCACTCATAAGTGAAAGCTAAAAAAAAACAAAAACAAAAAAAAAGGAAAGTAAGAAAAATACAATGATCACAATAATACATTGAACTTTCAAAAGGAGAAAACAGAACTGAGGTCACCAGAAGTAGGAAAGGGGGAGGGAGAGGAAAGGGAGGAATTAGTAAAGGGCCACGAAAAATGACTACATTGTATAATGTTGAATATACCAATTATCCTGATTTGAGCATCACATATTACACACAGGCATTGATATTCAACTCTGTACTCACAGATATGTACAATGAACTATGTTATAATAAAAGAAAAAAGAAATCAATAACAAATTTTTTTTAAAAAAGGAATTCATCAATAAGGAGCAATGTAAATTCATTAGGGGAAGAGGATCAATTCTGATTATTAACCTATTTGTAGTTAATTCAAGAGACAAATTTGCTGCAGTTCAGGCCCATAGAACAATGTTAATGAGAGGAAGAACAAAGATTTGTGCAGTTTGGGGTAAAGACTAAAATAGCAGAAGTGGTTTTATCACCCACTACCAAGAAACATGTCCTAGGAATGACCTTGCACAGCACAAAAAGACCGAGAGCATTCGGCTTACAGAGTATGCAGAGCAGCAGCATGCTCTGATCGTCGCCTTTGGTGGTGAAAGAGAGTGCGATCACAAGGAAAGTCCTAGATGTCTCCTACCCACAGTGGAGCCTTCAAGCACAGGACCCCAGATCCTCCTCAGCCACCAGGCGAGGCAAGCGTCCCTGGAGCTGGCTCACCTGGCACACAGAGAGCCCCCACCTGGCACAGGCTTGGTGACTAGGAGGATGAGCTGGGATGTGAACCCAGGCCTATCAGGTGCTAAGTCATTACTTTGTAAAACTTTGCTAACTTATATACCTAATTTTGAAAACTGTTTAACTTTCTAAAATTGTAATGTGTATATGTATATATATGCATATGTTTGTGTGTGTGTGTGTGTGTGTGTGTGTGTGTGTGTGTGTGTGTGTTGTGTGTGTGTGTGTATCTCAGAATATTATTTGGCCTTGAAGGAAATCCTGCCATATGCAATAACAGGAATAACCTGGAGGACATTATGCTGAGATAAGCCATTCTTAGGAGGACAAATGTGTCATGATTCCACTAATATGAGGAATCTGGAATAGTCAAACTCATAAAATCAGAAAGTAGGATGGAGGTTGCCAGGGGCTGGGGGCATGACAAAGGGTAGGTAGTTACTTATTAACAGTCATAAAGTCTCATAAAAGCAAAATGTAAGAAATCTGCTGCACAACATGGCACCTATAGCTAACAATAATACATTGAATGCAGAAATTTATTAAAAGGTAGATTTCATGTTAGGTATGTTTACCACAATAAAATAAAGTTAAATCAAGATGAAAAGTGTCAGGTGTTATCATCTGAGTGAATGAATTAATAGAAACTTCATGGCAGGTTACATACCCCATGACTTTTAGGTGGGGTCCTGCAACCTTAGACCCCTGAGGTTTGCTGAGGTTATTTTGTGATTTGGCCCTGCTCATGCATTTAGCAATAAACCATCTTTAGGCATTTTTGCCTCTCTAATTAACAAAGGGGATGCTTTTTAAAGTTTGCTTTTTAAGACGCTAGGGCAAGATATGGGTTTGGTGGCATCATTCACAGAACAAAATCGGCTCTGGCTCACCCTAAACCACTCTCTTTCCTTCTAGGCACAGAGCAATCAGATCTTGACTCCTGTGTCTCTGTCACCAGCACTCTGAAGATCATCGGGGAGGAAAGCAGAGTTCCAAAGATTCAGACTTGCCTGAAGCCACCAGATGTTATCGACAATCTATTTGGTAAGGCAAGTTCTTTTTGTCTGTTTCCCTATTCACTGCGAATTAATTAGTGCTCCCAGGAGGGAAATGTTAGTCTTTGTTTCAACCCTGCAAAGTGTTCTAACTAAATAATCTTTCTGATAGTAAATCATTTAGACGTCTATAATTTTCTAATTTCTCTAAGTCCCTTTCCCTCCTCCCACCCACAACAGGGCCAGACACATAACAAGGAGCAGTTCATCAATGCAGAGTGACTGATCCATTCATTCAGGAGGCACTGTTCTAAAGCAGATCGAGTTACTCGATTTTCACATGTGAATTTTGCTTTTTGCCTGCGTGAACAGGATGTCAGGGAGTAGGGAACCCAGATGGTCCATAGCTGTGTTAGGGGCAGAGAACCCCAGCTTTGAATGTGTAATTCTCCTAAAAATCTATAATCTTTTTACCATGTAAAAGATACATTTTTCCAAAGGTTGGTGCCTGGCACAGAGTAAGTGCATGTTAAATGTTTACAATTGTTATCATTACCACGTCCAGAGGTAAAAATACAAGTGAGACAGGGTGGTTTCTGCCTTGAGGCATAAGCACGAATGTGGTAAGGAAACTCCAGAATCACCCAGAGGTGGAACCCAAGACACTCCTATTCATGATGCATCAAAGAGCATATTTAGAAAATCCAGTTCAGTCCCAATTAGTTTATCTGGAACAAGGTCCTCATAAAAGTTGGATGTCGACTTTGATCTGCAGAGACAGAGGGCGACTCTCAAAGGCTTGTCCTCTGAGAGAATCATGAGCTCTGCTGTCTCTCTGCCACTGGCCCAGCGTCCTGTCCTACCACAGCCAGGCCAGCCCCTCCCCCTTTTCAAAAATGGTTTTATGAGATTTGCAATGAAAAATTCAAACTGTAGGAGCAAAAAAAAAGATGAGCCAAGTTAAAAAAAAAAAAAAAAAAAAAAAAGAGGTGAAAGACAATTATACTAGAAAGCACAGGTTAAGAGAAATGACTGCAGTGGAAAGTAAACTTTGATTCTCTGATCACTGGGGCCAAAGGCGAAACATTGTATGCATGATTATTATTGTTTGCAAGAAAAAAAAATAGCAATTTATGGAAAGACAAACATTTGGTGTTTTACTTATTTCATTCAGCACTTATGCCAACTGTAAGATAGGCAGTGTTCTAGAAGCTTCCTGCCTAAAACATACACGGTCCCTATGTTTGTAGAGCTAGTTGGCTGGCAGGGGAGGGGCAGACCTGGGATTAAATTTCAGCTAGATGTGCAGGAAAGCAGAGTTGTGTGTCTCTGGGCAAGTTACTCAACTTCTCGGAGACTCAGTTGCCCATCTCTAAAATGAGGATAGCAAGGTCTACTCTGCAGGGCTGGTCTGAGACATGCAAGTGAAATAAAAGGCACCTAGTGCAGTGCTTGGAACATAGTAGACAATCCTTACAGTAGCTTTTTTTTGTTTTGTTTGTTTTTTCATTATTGTCACTGTTAGAGCATTTATTTGCCATTTCATAAAGGAATTCTAGCAGCTTCTTGAGGACAGTTTCTGACTAGGGAAGAGAGTGAGTCCAGAGTAGCATCAAATTCGTCTCCTCACACTTTTTTTTTTTATTTGCAGGAGATGTTTTATTTTATTTTTTTATTTACTTATTATTTTTTTTTTATTTTGTCGATATACATTGTGGCTGATTATTGCTCCCCATCACCAAAACCTCCCTCCCTTCTCCCTCCCCCCCTCCCCCACAACAATGTCCTTTCTGTTTGCTTGTCGTAACAACTTCAAGTAATTGTGGTTGTTATATCTTCTTCCCCCCCCCCGGGTTGTGTGTGTGTGTGTGTGTGTGTGTGTGTGTGTGTGTGTGTGTGTGTGTGTGTGTGAATTTATATATTAATTTTTAGCTCCCACCAATAAGTGAGATCATGTGGTATTTCTCTTTCTGTGCCTGACTTGTTTCACTTAACATAATTCTCTCGAGGTCCATACATGTTGTTGCAAATCGCAGTATTTCATTCGTTTTTATAGCTGAGTACCATATACTAAAATCTCCTCACACTTTTGACTGAAACAAGCCCCCTCTCTTTTCTTAAACTAGCACTGACTGCTCAGTGACCCACAGTGAACACCAGGACCCAGGAACAGAGACTCCCTATCCACAAGGACTGTTTAAAATCACTGCAACGTTCAGCTAATACTCCTGACATCTGGCCTCCTGCACCTCTGCGTTTAAGCCCATGGGCAGTGCTGACCCACTGAGGAGGAAATGAGGCCTTAAGCTCCCAGGTGGTGGTGAGAGAGAGGAGGAGCCCCCATTCTCCCTGATTCACCTTTGCATGATCGTCAGCTACACACACACCAGGCATCCCCACGAGTGAGAACAGCTTCCCATCCCAAACTTCAGACTGCCTTTCTCAAAGCGCAGGTGGCAGGAGGACTCCCAACAGCACAGAGCGTCTCTGGCTCACCCATAACATGCACTGGTGTTTTCTTTTTGAACTGGAAAGGAGCACCCTAAATAGGAGTGCTCTAAACAGTACCCCGTAAGAGTGAATTTGGGGTTTGAAATGAGAGAATGTGAGCATGAGTTGAGCCTACGAGTTTAGACGAGTTCACCTTCTTTTCTTAATTTGGTCATTTGTTAATTTCACAGAAACCACAGCCTTTTCAGGGAGAAGGGGCAAAAGAAAGATCCAACGCGGAGGCCCACCCTGAGAGACGTGTCCCTCATAGCAGCTGGGCCTTCAGGGGCCACGGCAGGACCAGCTACCAGCTGCAGACCCAGAGTCCCCAGACACCATGTGAGGAGGTGAGGAAGTGGTGGAGTCATTCACTCACTCTTTCAGTCCACTGATAATTCTGGGAGAGCTGTGATACACCAGAACAGCAATCTTTGCCATAAGAAAGGGGCTTAAGTCCCATCAGAGCTTTGTGAACACAGAGACCAGCAACTGGATGATGTTAGAAATCACTTGCTTCTTGCTCTCTGAAACCTTTCCAGGCATCTCACATGCACAGACACGCATGCACGCCCACACACACAGTGGCACCATACACTCACCTGGTTCCCCTCCCACATCAAGAGCACTTGCAGTATATTATCTGTGACAAAGCACTTATCACATCACACTGTGATTACTAGAGCATGTCCTTGTGTCCTTATATCACTACATACATGTGGAGCTCCTTGTGGGGAGGGAAACAGGATGAATTTAGTTATGCTAAGTGCCCAATAATGAAGGTCGTCAATTATTTCTAGAATTCGTGGACAGATGACTGTACTCATGGTGCAGATCCTGTTCTTGCACCTGCCCCTTCTGGGCTTCAAAATGTATTTAATTTATTACAGTATTACTTTAAACGTTTATTCTTTAAAATAACATTATATTCTATGAAATCATTTAAATAAGGGATTTCCAACCATTGGCTGTCAGATTAATACCTAGAAAGTAATTTACCTTCTATTTTTTTTTAATATAAAGTGATTACTTCAATTAAGGACTTCTAATTTTTCCAGTTATCTTCCTTTTCCTAAATTCTTGCTAATTTCATTTGCTGTTGTGTGTTTTTCCTAAATCAAATGTGTCTTCTACAGTCTTCTGAGACCTCCCTCCAAGTTCATGGTGTTGGACACCTCTCCAACAATCCTCCAGCCCCCCTTTCCCTGCAGCCGTTGCTGCAGTAACCAGCCTCTTGCAGGTGTAGGCAGAGCAGCTGGAGTGCCTCTCCCCAGCTGCCCTATACATATCTTTCTTTCTAAAAAGGTGAGACCAGCACCCACTCATGCACCTAACAAACTAGAAGGGGTATAAATACCCCAGGGGTGCACCACTTGACCAATGGCAAGTGGGAGCCAGTTGATTCCTGATCCCCCTTTTACAGCCCAGGCAGATTAATTCTGAGGCATGTTCTTCAAGGCTCCTCAGACAGATCTAGCTCCAACTGGTCCACAGCATGACCAGCTTGGAAAATACAGTTGGGTTGACTTCCCCAGCTTCCCAGTTTTACTTCCCAGTTCCCACTTCTGTTCCCAGAAATCATTTTCCATCATAAGCCACCTGCGCACAAGCCCTTGTCTCAGCTTTCCTTTCTAGGGAGAAACCAGGCCAAGACATCCAGTGAACAGTGAGCTGAGTCTCACTGGTGGTTTACAGGGATCCAAACCCTTGACTTAGTGTTATAGCACCACACTCTCTCCAACTGAGCTAACAGGCCAGCCCTGTATTGCTATTATTAAGAAAATAATAGGGAGTAGGGAGGATAAAGACGTGCTGGAATATTCCTTTGAGTTTCTCAAAGTTCAGCATGGAAGGAATGCTCTATGTATTCATCCAGACATGTATGCTGGAAAGAAACTTGGAAAAACTGTTTTAGCCTGCATAAATCATTTCTTCTAAGATGCCCTACGCATGTTGATAAATACTGCCCAAAATGCATTTCCTAACAAAAACAATGACATCACTCTGTGACTCCAAAACTATGGCTTCCTGGGAGGAAAAGCTAAGGTAGATGGTCAAAGGGTCATTTGAGCTGGGGTCCATGGATGTAAAGAAGTCGGGCGATAGAGCCAACCTGGGTGAATAACGTCCAAATCTCAGAACAGAGTGAAAACTGAAGAGCAAAGAAACCCATCTTCAATTCATCCTTAGACTTAAATGTTTTGTTAAGCTTCTCTTTGGAGCTGAATGGGAATCTAGTCAGATATCTGAAATGGAAAGAGCAGCTCAGAGTCACAAAGTGTGAAGCCTCTAGGCAGCCCTGTTGGCACCAGCTAGGTGTGCTCAGCCCAGGTGTGTCCCCCATTCCCAGGGCCATCCCATCCCAAACAACCCGCACGCACCAGCCAGGACTCTCTGATGTTGCCGTGCTCCGACTCAAAAGAATTGTTGGTCATTATTATCCAATGTGGGAACAAGTCCCCGAAGCCTTAGGTTCAGGACTAGCCCCTCCCATGGAAGGAAAATACACATTTATCTAGTTTCTGATGTCCCAAAGAAACTTTTTAAATAAGGCAGTTTTACAGAAGACAGAACTTTCTATTTTTCTTGTTCACTCAGTCAATGTGTTTTCTCCACTTTCAGAACATTTTCTTGAAACAAGTTCAATAGATATGGATTTATTGCTCACAAAATAATTATATACTTTAAGTATAAAGGGTGTTATGGGAATAGAGAAGAAGCAGGTTTATCTAATGGGCTCTCTGCTCTATATTCAACCCTTAGGTTTTAAAAAAAAGAAGGAAAGAAAACCAGATGCAATTCATGTGTTTCTCTACAAATCTAAGTTAAATGGAACTCAGCTATGTCCTAAATACAGTCATCCATTTTCTTTTCTTTCTTGTACCCAAACCCCATAAATAATACTGTGTTATAAGGAATTCAGAAGAATAAGTGATAAGATTTCTATTTATCACTAATTTTTGTAACTGAATTGGCAATCAAAGTAAGAAACCATATTCTTTTGCCTTTCATTTTACTCCGCTGCCATTTTTACTACACAAGTATGGTTTGATGATAATAAAGAAAATTACGTATAACCTAAGTGTGTTCAAAAATGATGATAGTGTTATAAGTTTATGTAGTAGTAGTTTTCAATTTTTTAAGTGTTTTAAATCTACTAACCTGTTTTTCTTAAAACCAAAGATATTTTTGAAAATTATCTTTACTCTGGGACTTAATCACCAATCCAGAAATCCTAATTTTCTAAGTGACAGTCTGTGATTTAAACACTCAGAATCTGATGTGTTAATTAATGAACATGAAATATAAACAAGATCCTTAGTGTGATTTCCCTTATTCAAGAAAATGATGGCAAAATCCATCGCAGGAGACACACAACAACTAAGATTTACTGCATACTGACATGGGCCAAGCACTGTACTGAGAGAGAATCAAAACAGCTAAGGATTTCACAGTCAAGCAGCAGGGAAAAAAAAAAAGACATAAACAATCAAGTTTAATAAAAATGTGATGACTACAATGTAATGAAAATTTATTTTTTAATGCTATGAGTCTCTAATCTAATTGACTTAAAATACTTAGGCACAAAATTCCAAGTGCCAATGGCCAAAAGGGGTGTTTAATACTGGTACCCAGAGAGTATCAAGGTTCTCACTGATTTCTGTGCAATAGATTATCTTTCCCTTTGCCACATCAGCCTCATGGCAAAAGCCAGAGTAGACACAGTCATGTCCTGGGGCCGACAAAAGGGATCTCAGTTCAGGGAGAGCTGCTGCCCTGTGCAGACAGAGACCCGCTCTTCTAGGAATAAGCAGTTATAACCCAGCTGTATTCAATGCCCTGATCCAAGTGAGAGATTATTCAGCAATATAATTTCTCTAGACAAAGGAAAGATAAATAGACAATGTGAATCCCAGATGATAAAGGAAGAACAACCAGCCTTGGATGAACATGGATGGTTTTCATTGGTTTCATAAGTGGGTGGAATTGGAAATTAGCAACAGAATCCCAGGATAGTTTGACCCTCTTTTGAGCACCTACTAAATGCCAAGGGTTTTCTAAGATACGAGATCATTCTGTTTTCATATATACACGCACACACAAGCACATACACACACTGATATATGTGCATACATCTACAATTATGCCTAGGCTGAGTAAATATCTCTATGGCTCTCTAATCTTGCAGTATGGTTTTAGTCGATTTCAGTCATTTTTTGGCCATCTTTATAATGTCCCTGGCTAAATAATCTCCTCTGGTCTCTGTTTTAATCACTTTCATGAACTTTATGAACACTGACTAACATTAGCAATAAAGATTCTGGTGCCTTGAGCCCATCAGATAAACAGCACCCACTTACAAAATTTGAATTTCAATATTTATTCCATATTCCATGTTTATTCTGAGTGTCCCACGGCACACAAGGAAAGAAAGAAAAATCTAAATTGGTATGTAGTTACAAAGATTTGATTTGAAAAATCCAAGTTGTTAGCACACATCTCCTTAAAATCAGGAAGTAGAAGCCGACAGCTCCTTAAGTTCCCTTCAAACTCCATGTGTCTTACAGGATTTGAGGGTCCCTTGTTCAGACCCTTTGTTAACTTTCACGTGACCCTCAGAAGCTCCACAGCCTTGCTTCAAAACCTGCTGATCAAAATATCAATGAAGCCTTAGATACTATAATCGACCTGTATCTAGGAAAGGAAATATCTAATCAAAAGTCATTCCCCATGGTAATAATCTAAAATTGTGGAATATGATGGAATTGTTGTATTTTTAACAAAAGCAGGGAAAGCACACACTAAACCATTTTCTTTCTAAGTGTTTATTGGTTTTCTGGAGGGCAGCTGGTGCCTTTCAACATCCAAAAAATAAATGACAGAGTACCTTAGATGCCACTCCTGGGATTTGTCCCTTTGTCCTATGATACATGTATTCATGAGCTAGAAGCCCCCAGGAAGTCCACACAGGTCGACTGGGGAGTAGATACTGCTGCCGTCAGCAAGGAGCAAACAAAAGATACAAATATGAACGTCAAAACCCTAAGAATAGGGCATTACCAGCTTCATTATGCTGCCTGACTGAAGGCTTCTGTCTAAAACTCAATTTAATATTGACAACAGGGTTTAAGCAGGAAAGCATTTTAAAAGATGACAGGTTGTTTTTTAAAAAAAAAACCCAAAGACAGTTTCATGCAAATATCAGAATATCAAAGGTCTTGGTGATCTAATGTCCTTGACTATCTTCCCAGAAAGATGTGGATTCTTTTTTGTCCCCCAAAATGGAAGAAGGCCTTTTTTTGGATAAGTTGAAGACAATCATAATAAAATTTTTGAGAAATACGTAAAAGTTTAAATGAGCTCAAGTCACCTATTAACACTATCCTGAAATAACCACCATTAACGTTTGGTGAACATATATCATACATCTCTATAAATATACACACACACAGAAGATTATATTCTATATGACGATTTTGTTTGTATTACTATTTTCACCCCAGCTGGGTTGTTTGTATTTTAAAGAAAAGATAGAACATGCTTTGTAAATGTTTTTCTTAACCATCATTTGTCTATTTATGTCGTTTACATGATATCTTTTTTTATATAGCTCTGAATTTCTTGTTTTCCTTAGAAAAGCGTCCTAAATTAATCATCTAAATTATCTTTTTAGATGTAACTGTTTTTTGTGTGTGTTAGGTTTTGAATTCCTTTAAAATTTATTTCTATATATGAGTACAATTTAATTTTCTTCTTGATAAATTTCTACCAACATTTATTAAAGAAATGTTTTGTAATTAAATTGAAACGCTAACCTTTGTCACAATAAAATCCCGTAAATCTGAGCTGTTTATGGTTCTCTGTAACTTTTATTCTACTCGAGGCTGTGTGGTATGTTTTAATAGCTGGCATATTTTCTTGTCTATGCTCAAGTATTTATCTTTTATAGGAAATTTTTATCTAATTAAAAATGTGATTCTAATTAGGATTCAATTATCTATAATGTATAAATTTTAGGGGATTGGATTTATGGTTTATGTTATTAAATAACTTTATTCAAGTCATAATATATCTTTTCACTTATCAAAAGCTTTATCCTTCAAAAATTATATAATTATTTTTGATGCAGATATTGTAGATTTCTTATCAAAGTGATTCCTGAATATTTTATAGCTTTTATTATCATTGTGAGTTAAATTTCTCACATTTTTATGTTTACCTGGTAATTGCTAATAGATAAAAGACCTTATAGATAGATAAAAGATCTTATTTAAGTGAAGCTTTTTGGATTTTTTTATAGAATCATATCTCCAACCAAATAAAATATTTCAAGATTTTTTTCCCATCATTCAAGAAGTAGGAGTGTCCAAAATGGCCCCTGATTCTAATTCTGGATTTACCCCTTCTCCTGCAAGAGGAGCTGCATTTGGATTCAGTTCAGAGAGACAACTGCCTCTGACCAAGGTCACTGTAATGTTCCACGGGTGCCAAGGTCCACACATTCACCATGATACTCAGGTGCAAGGCAACTGGATTTCTCAGAAACAACTAAGAATAGCTGTCACTCCACACCTAGACTGCTTGGTTAAAACAGCCTGTGTATTTTTCTACCTACAAAGCTACTTTCTCATGCTCATCTTCTAGGAAGAGAAATTCACAGAGGAGTAGAGTCCCTGTGCTGGAATGGAACACGAGGCACGTGTCCTAGATACAACAGATGCCCGAGGCACATCACAGCTCTCCATGTTGAGAAATTGGAGAACTGCATGCCTCTCTGTCTTACAGACTCTGCTCTTTGAGTATTCCCTTTTATCAGCAAAATCTGTTCCTTAACCAGTGCCGTGTGATGTTGTGGAATTCATCCTGACCTCCATAATAGGAGGTAGCCCATAAGGCATCCTACTGTGAGGATGCTTTATTCTCCAAATTTATAACAATTGTTTCATTTATTTTCCCACATGAAATTTAGCAGAATCCACATAGCAATTTGAATAATGATAACATGTAATTCTGTCTCTGATTGGAAAACACTCTATGATATTACATTTTAGTTATTAACAATTATTTTTGGAAAGAGCCTTCGACATATACTGTATAAGTAATTTTCATTAACTTGCATCTTACTGTTTTTGTTGGCTGCTGAATAATGGTGTCACTTTTTGATGCCTCCTGATACCATATTAGTTTACTCCTTCCTCACTTTATGATGTAATGTGTTATGTTGATATAGTTCCTGACATTGAACCATCCGTGCATTCCTTGAATAAGCCTAACTTGGCCATTGTAAATTGTTTTTTGATTCTATTTGCTAACATTTTGTTTAAAATTTATATATTTTATTTAAAATTTATAAAATGTTTATTTAAAATTTGTATATATGTAATATATGCATATAAAGGAGATCAGTCTGCATTTTTTTGGTACTACATTTACATGTTTTGGTATTTAATTTATACAGTCTTCAAAAGATAAATTGGGGATCTTTCTATCTTTACATTTACTCAGGGTTAATGTAAATGACGTAGGAATTATCTTTCCTTTAAGTGTTATATAGAACTCAAGTGTGAAACCATCAAAATCCTGAGGCTTTTTTAATAACATATTTTAATCATATTTCTAATATCTTCCAAAATCAATTAAAATTTCTTACCTTTTCTTCGTTCAACTTTGGTAATTTATTATTTACTAGAAAGTCATAAATTTCCTCGACTTCCAAATTTGTTGCCAACAAGTACATAAACTAATCTCTTCTAATGGTTTTTATTTCTTCTGTTTCTCCTTCCTTTCACTTAATTTTGTATAATTTTAATCTTTTTCTTTGGAGGCCTTATGTATTGTATTGGTCTTTTCAAAAAATAAGATATTTTGAAATGTATCTTTTTTAGTACGATTTTTCTCAGAAATTTCAACTTCTATCATTGTTAATTCTGTTTTCCTTCTTTCTTTTGTTTACTTTGTTCTGTTAGAGTTTCTTAAATGAGCATAAACTTTCTATTAGCCTGTCCTCTGTATTAACCAAGGGATTTAGAACCAGTACTTTGACTATGTCCCATATATTTTTTTGTGACATGTTCTCCTTTATATGCTTTTCTAGATTTATTTATTAATTTCATGTTATTTAAGAGTGTGTTTTATATCTTACTATTGATTTTTAATTTCATTTGATTATTATCAGAGAATGAATGAGTCCTGTAAAGCATCTCAATTATTTTGATAAGGTCTTCCTGTGGTCAGTAATGTTTCCCTACATACAAGGAAGAAAACAAACCTATGTTCTTACTCCAAAGATTAAACTTCATATTAAAATTTGTTGATCATATTATTCAATTTCTCTGTCTATAGTTATTTTTTACCTATTAATCCTAAAATTCAGAGAAGTACATTAAAATCTCCCTCTATTTCAATCAAATTCTTGTTGCATTTCTAAACATTTTTAGTATTTAATTATTTTGCAGATTGGTGTGTATAAGTCTATCAAAAATTTTTTAAGAATGGATATTTTATCACTGTATAATGTTCCTCTGTTATGTTTAGTGCTTTTATCCATAAATTTCACCTTGGTTAATATAAATATTGTCACTTCTGCTTTTTCCTATTTCTACTATTTGTCTAGAATTATTTTCTCATTCTTTTATTTCTAGTTTTGGGTTTTATTCCCTCCATCTTACATGTATTTTACTTTTTATTTTTCTCTTTTTATTTTTCTTTTTACTAGTTTGACCAACATGTCCTAATTCCCTACTATTAATTTGAAATTCCTATCTTTTGCCACTTTACTACAAGTTACCTCTCATAAAACTCATAATCAATCACGTATTTTTTCCGTATTAAATGAAAACTAGCCATAAAAAAGAGACTAGACAGTCTTTTCTCCCAATCTTTTTTCCCCTTCAGCTATTCTATATAAGGAAAAATCTTTGGAATATTTTTACTTCCTCCTCTCTTAAATAAAATCTTTGAAATATCCTTTCTTCCTCTTAACCCATTACTCCCAACACTAACTCCTAAATTTTGATGATACAATATTTTTAATACTTTTATTTCTGGACTGTTATTACATTTTTATTTTTATTAATAGCTTCTTCTATTTCAGAATCCTTATTTTGTACATCAAGATCTAGTCACTTTTTGTGACTAGAAATCACAAAGAATTAATGAATTACAAATGTAAATGAAATACTCTTTGTAATTCATTTACATTTAAGTAACTGGATATAACTACTGCAGGATTTGTTACTAACTTCGGGTGTTTCTTCACCTTTTAATCTTTCTCCACGTTGAAATCTCTGTAGTGATTCATTTATTGTTAGAGTCTGTTTTGTGAGTATTGTCTACAGATGGAGTTTACAGTTGATATGATCTTGGAATCCTAAATGTTTGTAAATGTCATTTACCCTTGCAGGTGATGATATCTTGACTGCATGTAGGATTCTTGGAACAGGAGCTTTTCCTTGGAACTCTGCAAATGTTATCTGATGAGCTTCCAGAGTTGTAGTCAGCACTTTCTAGCCTTTCTTTTTTTCCTTTTTAAGTAACCTTTTCATCCTATCTTAAAATATGAAGATTTTCTCTTTATCCTTGGGCATCAAGAATTTAACCAGAATATGTCCAGGTTTGGGTTCTTTTCATCAGTCTTGGCTGGATCTCAGTAAGACATTTCACTCTGCAAGTTCAAATTCTACTTCAGCTCAGAGAAATATTCTGTTGTTCTTTGTTTCGTTATCGCATTTTCTCCAGAAGATCCTTCCATAACTGATATTATCTGTGTATCACATTTCTAGGATCTGTCCTCTTCTGTATTTTGAGATATTTCTTCCTCCTACTCTTCCCAGCAGTAATTCCATCCTCAACAGTACTTTTTTTTATAATACCATGTTTTCAGTTCTGAAAGTCCTGTGTGCTGTAATAAATCTCTTTATATGCTCTAATTATTTTTGTAATTTCACTTGTTATTTATTCTTCCTTCCCCTAGCTACTGCTTGTCTGTCAGTTTGTTTGTCTGTTTTTACTCACCAGGGTTCAGATGAAGTTGCTGAGGGGAATTAAACAAGAGCAATCTCTCCTGAAAGTGTGTGTGTGTGTGGTGTGTGGTGTGTGTACACACACAAATCTGTCTTGACCAGTCAGCCAGCAGTGTACCGGCAGGTACACTTCAATCCCTTGCCCACAGTACCAGCCAGAAACCTCTCTCCTCTCTGGCCTCTTTAGCAATCTCCAGCATTGAGAAGGGTGGATAAAAGAAACCCAGCCCATATATTCAGCAATTCTGCATTCTAGGAGAGTAGCAGGTCTTTCCAGGGATTCTAACACACAGTCAAGCTTTACCCATCTTCTCAGAGATGTACAGATCATCAAAAGCCAAGGTTTTCCATGATCCACCAAGCCTCACTCCAGGGAACTCTGATTTTTAATCCCCAGGCCCAAAATGGGAATGTCTGGTCCTAACAGAGCCTGGGTCTCACTCATATCTTTTGAGCCATCCCTTTTGATGACCTCATCTCCAACTTAACTTAGGGTGGTCAATAGAGAACAGTTGGGAAGGCATTAGAGATACATTCAAATGGACATCTTCCTAGGATTCTCAAGGTGTGTGCTTCTACAAATGCTATTGTACTCCATAAGTAGAGACAAGTGGAGAATCTAGAGCAAAGAGATAATGGGTCCCAGAAATGTAGCATATAAATAAGAAACTTTTTAAAGAAGGGAGTAAGGGAAATGATAAACACTTTATTATTTACCTGATCCATCAAGGGGGAAATATATTTATATATATATATATATATATATATATATATATATATAGAGAGAGAGAGAGAGAGAGAGAGAGAGAGAGAGAAACTTTGCCTTGTCACTCACATGTGTTTAGGCTCCAATAGTCCATTTATAATCTCTAAATATGTCGAAGCTGTTTCATATGTGTCATTCCACAAGTCTGTAGCAGATTTTCTTCAGTAGTTTTTATATTGCAGGTGGTTTCTAATTTAGACCTACAAAGACATTTAATTTTCTAAAAGGCTAAAATTTGGCTAATAATGGCTGACACAACATTTCCATTTGCAAGAAGACAGAAAAATCAGGAATATTATCAGAACCCTTGTTTTTGCTTAGAGACCTTATTTCACCCTTTAATTCCATCCATCATGTGTAAGTATTTTTTTTTTGCGAGATAAGAGAGTAAACATTTACATGCAACTACCTGACATCCTTTGATTTTCACCAGGAATTGAAAGAGAAGTCATTTGTTATGAAGAATAATTTATAAATTTAGGAATTTGAGATTTCTCATGTTTTTTAAGGTTTGAACTGACACTTCATATCTGTGGGATAAAAACCTAGAAATACTGGTTGAAAATTACAGTTTATAACTTTGAATCAAATATATTGCCCTAGAGAACAATAAGTTGCAAAATGTCCTGCCTCAACATCCATTATCTTGAAGATGTGGAGAGCTGTCCCTCAGCCCCTAGCAATCAAATAGCCAGAAAGCTGTCTTCAGATGCTCATTTAAATGTGACAAAGCTGAGAACATTTTAATTGTTCTCAAAAGAACAGGGTTTCCTTTTGACTAGAAAAGAAATGTGACGGCATTTAGTGGAGACTGAAGCAGGACAATGAGCCTCCTGAACTCATACTGCAGCAATAGAGTCGCTCAGAGTAGAAGAAAGTGTAGTCAGTCAAGTAAGGAGCTGAGGAGGTCAAGACTATCATTTAGCCAGAAACATCAGTGACTTGACCAGTGTGATGAAGGTTCTGAACAAGGGTAAAGGCAAGATGTCCTACAGCTTGATTCCATGACAGCTGAAGTCCAAGAAGAAAGAGCAGAAGAGGCTGGAAATGGGGTGAGCACCACGGACAGCTCCAGTGAAGCCTTCCTTGCAAGGTGCACAACTGGTCTTGACGGGCCCATGTCTTCTACAATAAAGCTGCTGAGAATTCTTGCTGAGGCTTCCTGGGAGCGAGTGCTAGCCCACAATGAAAATGCTTGTTCTCCTGCACCAGAACTTTTCTGTTGACACGTTGGGTGAACGTGATGCCAGAGGATCTTCATCCCCCTGAATGTGCCAGCTGTCTCTAGGGCTTGGCCCTGGCTAGGGCCATGTCATGGGTCTCCATGTGTGGCCTCTGCTCTCTGTCCTTCATTTAAACAAGAAAGATGATCACCCAAACCATAAATGCATGGAAAATTCTAATAAGTTACTGAAGGTTTAGGAAATTGAAAGAATCAGAATTGTAAACAACAAAGAGACCCAGAAGAAAAATATATAAAGTTATTTTTCTCCTTTAAAATAAAGTCTCCAAGGCAAAAGGGTGCTCTCTTCTCATTTCTTAAGATCCAGGACCTTTTAAATATGCTTTTGTGTACAGAAGCAGCAGGTCTGCAATCTCTAGGAGGGACAAGAGCATTAGGAGATCCAGGTGGCTGCCCTGCGAGGTGCTAGACCATTATTATTCCCCATCCCAATTGCTGAAACCTCAAGGCCTTGATTGCTTTCTCTCATCTAACACAAAAGCCAACCATAACTAAACCTGACAATATTTAGGAGCCTGTGCCACTGGGGAGTCCCATCCTAAGCCTGATACTCCTATGCTAAGCCCTTTGTTCTGTATGCTGCAGTAGGCATTCACCACATACTACAAGGGTTAGTTCATGCTATTATTGCCTCTGTTTGAATAACCCCTTCCTCAGCCTCCTTCCCAACCTACCCTGGCTGACTCTTACACAGCTTAGAAGTCACTTTTCCCCAGGAAGGCTGTCTTGGTAGCTGTCCCTCTTCTATGTTCTTTATCAGGTCATAGGGCAGCACTTATAATATATGGTATGTAACTGCTGTTTTAATAGTCAGTCTTCCCCACTAGACTACAAACTCCATGAAGGTAAGAATCATACCTTACCCACTGCTCTCTTCTAAGTACCTTCTGTTGTACCTGGTCGATTGGCCTTCATTTCTCATATAATCAGAATTTTATTACTTTTCATGCACTGCCATCATCCACAGTCAGAAAAGAAAAATGAATTTAGCTTCAAGTTAGAGGCAAAATGTAATGTGGAGGGTGTAACTGTAGTAAATAAAACATACATATTACTATGGTACTTGAATGCCATCATAAGGAGGATTTCTCCAACAAAAGCATGTTCTATTGCTGTAAAAATTCCTGTCCCAAATCCATTTTTTCATATCATCTTGATCTCTCTAAGTGTTCTCACAATGGTCTTTGCAACTGTTTTGTACCTTAAGCAAAGCCAAGAAAGCCCTTTAAAAAATCTCTAAATATAATGGATTTGTTAGGACACACTGACTTTGGAAAGGTGATGTTTTATGTACCTACATGGTTTGTTGTTGTGGTTGTTGTTCTGTTTTTAATTAAAAGAGAAGTTCTTTCATTTTAGATTTATTGTAACACAACATATTGTGCTCAATTGCAGGTTATGTTTTATTTGAAGCAGAGTGTTAGATTCAATGTTTCCACAAGATCCTCCATGATGTACTGTATTATCTCATTCACTCAAGGATTTATTCCAATCTCTAACCCACTTTTAAGTACAGATAGCATTTCTGAGAAATGCTGTGACGGACACATCGCAAATCCCTGGGTCATTTGTTGCTTGTCTCTTCAGCTTCAACACCGTTCCCACCATCGAATGAGCTCTATGAGATCTGTCAACACACAGGCTGTTTAACAGAGAAAACCAAACGGCACACTGTAGATTGCTAAACTCTAGCGGGGAGTTTCTCTCCATTAAAAGTGAGGACACTGAAAAGCTAAGAATTGAGATTAGAGACTAGAGAGCACCTATCAAGCGGATTTGTTTTTATTAAATGGCCTAAGTGGTAGTTGTAGTCATTATTGACTGTTTAGAATTACCATTACCATAAACACAAGTCCAAAATGAGGTAAATTGAATGAAAAATGAGTTTGAAATGATACTCATATAATGTTGTTACTGAAGGTTATAAAACATAAATCAAATGGCTTTTTTTCCCTCAAATTCTGAGAAAAAGACTTCAATATTTCATTGAATTTGCTGCCTACAAACGAATTCTTACTTGTAAAAAATCATCATCATCTTTTGTGATGCTTCTGTAATTCTTAGAATCTCTTTAAGTAAGAACACCTAGTCTTGTCTGACTCTTCCTATATTTTGGTACTTTGTAGATATAGGGAAAAGAAAGTAATATCTTTTCCTCACTCATCATGAGGATCATGGCTGACATCCCTATAACAAAAGATTAACAAGAGAAAAGCATAACAAATTTATTCAACCAAAGTTATACATGACACAGGAGCCTTCATAAATGAAGACCCCAAACCCAGGAAAACTGTATTTTTATGCTTAGGTTTAATAAAGAATGGACAGTCATGTATGACTTACAAAAAGGGTATGATATAGAGGTAATAAACTGGGGGCAGGGGAGAGATCCAGCCAGGCCTGTCTGTTCAGATTCTTGTTGGCCTCCGGGTAAAGGGCAGAACGCCTGTTGCATGAGGGTCTTATAACCTATCTTCAGGGGAGGCAAGTCAGAGAATTCCTTTACAGTGAACTCTTCCACAGAAAGGTGGAGGAAGGTCATAGTGACCTTGTTCTGCAGTTTTTTCAATTTCTCAGGAAATGCCAAGTTGCCATATTTTGTCGTATTGTGTTCTGAGCCCTGATATAGAGAAGGATGGTACATAATGGAGACTCTAAAGCCCAAATGCACCCCTACTTTGCATATACTTTGCGGGATGTCTCAGAGGATGTATCAAGTTCAAAACATGCATGATAGTCCTTAACAGATCCACCCAAATCCAGTCTTGCTCTTTCCAATTCCTTGCCTTTCCTGGAGCCAGAGTGACCTCTTCAAAAATGCAGATCCAGCTGTGCCAACCGTGCTTACAACCCATGGCTCATCAAAGACAGATCTTGCACACAGCTGCAGGGCCCTTCATGAGCGGCCCTTGCTTTCCTTGTTCTCAGCCTCACTTTGCACGGCTTCCCCAGCTCTCTGCACAGACTCATAGGCCCTCTCTAGGTCCCCGGTGATTACATAAACTCTGCCCCGAGACTGTCACATACTCAGTTTTTCTTTCTGGGCCTCTTACTTCAAGCATCTGTCCAACTCCAACTCACACTGTTTCTTGGTTTTAATCACTGCCTAGTCAGAGAACTCTGCCCTGCCCTTCTTGACTAGGCAAAATAGGCCTACCATAAGGTCTCACAAAATCATGTGCCTTCCTTTGTGGCACTTGTCACGGTTGCAATTTTACCGTTTGTGTGTTGGTTCGATGGTTTGTCTTGCCCATTAAACCATAAACCTCAAGGGGTTAGGGACTGTTTCTGTTGTTGATCACCACTGAATACCCAACACCTGGTATGTAATTGATGCTCAATAAATATTTATTGAGAAAAGGAAGGAAGGGAAACATGAAAGCAGAAAGTAAGAGAGGAAGAAAGGGAGAGAGGGAAGGAGGGAGAGAGGAAAAGGAGAGAAAAACAGATATGTGCTAGTGTGTTATTCAATGAAACTTGGATTTAGGACATAGTGATGAGTGTCAAGAGAAGGCTTAATGTTCTAAGCATCCTGCATCTGTTAAGTGACAGCATGAGTGATCACCACTTGCAGAAGTCAGGTTGCTGCCTGCTTGGGTGTTCTACAAGGTAAGAAGGAGCTGCATTCCTCCACCACGATTATGCCAATAAAAAATTAGCAATGGGGTTTTCACTGAACATTTTAAGGGTAGGTCTCATGCACTTCTGAGCAAGGAGGCAGGGTGCCTTTCTTTCTAAATCCTGAAAGCTCTGTTTAAGAAACAAATCACTCTCAAATATGTCATCATAGTAAGTCAAGCCCAGTCACTGGCCACAACCTCTTCCCAGATTCTCTCAGATCTTTCTTTATCTTGAGTATTGATGCTTTCATGCTTTGTTGATCAACCTCCCAATCAGTATTATTGACCACTTTCACCCAGTACCTAACCACCTCTGAAAACCACAGAGGTGATATGTATGATATAGTGGCTTAGACTGTAAAACCAATTCCCTCATCAATAAACCATAGAAAGTGACAGTACATGATGCTATTCTGTAACATATTGAGTTATTGTAATGAAGATAAATTAGTGCACACAAATCTCTTAGAACAGTACCTGGCACACAGCAAGTGCTCAATAACTGTTTTTCTAATTAATTTATTTTACACTGACTTCAGAAATTCTGTCTCTGAACTCACCTCATATGGAACACTGACCATGATGTGCTCAGCTTATTAATTTAAACCATCCTGTGGTCCAACTTTTCTATTTTTTGCCTGGTTTCATACAAGATAAAATTGGTTCCATCTCACATAACCTAACATACCTTCTTCCAAGATGCTAACTGGGACATCAACTTAAGCCAGCCAACTGAATCAAATGGAGCCAGGGAAGGCCATGAAGGAGCGGAGGATGGGGGGTGTTCTCATGAATGAATGCCCAATAACAAAAACTATCACAAAGGACTGTAGAAAACCACAACCTCAAGCAGAGGCCATTATAACCTTACACAAAAAAATATTTCTGTGAGGACATCTGCCCAGCAACGGCCTGTTCAACCTTGGACAGGCATCACTCTTATTAACCCTTGTAGCCAAGGATAATTATCCCAAAACAAGTATGTAATCCTCCATTTTTCCTTTAAAAACTTTCCTTCACTTCCTTGAATATGTGCATAGTTTACTTTGATATGCGTATTCCCACTGCAGTGCCCTATTCCCAGTTAAACTCATTATTCTTTTAGAGAGCCTCTCTCTTTGTTATTAAGGTTGACAACACACACACACACACACAACATGCCTGCAGCAATTTAAATATGTGAAAGAGAAATTTTATAAAATAAAAAATCATAAAAATTTATTTGTTTAAAATATCCTTTTAGTTAGTAAGCTCCTTTGTGTATTCAACATGATGCTATTCATATAATATTTCATAACATTTCTGTGCCTAATGTATGTGGTCTGAAAGTTCTAAGGCATTTTGTTAAGATTAACGCAATCTTAAACAAGACTCATTCTCATCTGAGTTCATTTTATTTATCACTTTCATTGACATTATCCAAGAGCAAGATAACAAAAAAAACCTTCAGAAGTACCTGTAATTCAGTCGACATGCCTGTAATAACTTGAAAAGAACGATGAAATTATTTTTTAAGTTGGATAAAGCCAGACTTTCTCTACATTGGAGAAACTGTTCATCTGTGAGCCTGTTACTAGTTAGCTACAGTAATAACAGCACAGCAAATTAAAGCATCATTTTTGCATTTTCTCCTATCAGTGCTTTTAAGATTATAATAAAATTTAAGCAGAAATCTATTCACAAATAAAATCTAAATGGCAATGTCTAATCTCTTCCAGCAAAAGACTCAATATGTCCCAAGCTGTTTCCATTTAAAATCCTTTAAAATATCAGTCACAACAGACAGAAAGAATATAACCATAATAATTTAACAGCTGCCATTTATTGAACACTTTCTACTGGGCCAGCACTAGGCTCAGCACTTTTCATACGTTATCTCATTTAATCCTCAGGGAAACTTTACAAAGTATGTATGACTAACATCCTTACTTTCTAGATGAAGACACTGAAAGTCAGAGAGATAAAACAATTTGTCCAAGGCCAATACTTTGGCCAAGATCAAAATCAGATCATTCTGTATGGCAAGCAGCTCATATTAATATAGTGGCATCAGTTATTAAAATATTGAAGGAGCTTTGTACTAGTTGGTAAATAGCCATTTCTCAGCCCTACCCGATGCTCTGTCCCATAGTTCCCCTTCCCACTGCCCCAGCCACCCTGGCACCCTGCCAAGACCCTACCTTCCCATAAACCCATAACTAATGACTGGGACCCTGTTCCAAACTCTACATTCTGACTGGCTGTGCCCATGTCCTTGTCTTACTGGTTGTTAAGTATTTTAATGTCAACCCCACCAGTCAGCCTCCAAAGTCCAAGCACCTGTATACTCTGTCTCCAGAGATCTTAGGAGAATACAGTTGATTACTGAGCCAGGACTGACTGCAGTCCAAATTTGTAACCTCTGAGCATCATCTTCCTCACCCATCACCAGTGCCAATCTCTGTCATGGCAGGACCCCAGCTCTCATTACTGCACAATACAAACTCAGTATGCCATTTAGTACGGTGGCATCTTCCCCCTCTAAAGCATTCGAATCTGCACAAGCCAATACAGACCTGGAGAAGAAACCAGAAGACATTGGGAAAACCACTTCCCACTAAGTTGTCTCCTGTCTAGGTGTGATCAAAGTTACCATCACCACCAGGTACTTGGAAAGCTCTTCACTTATAAGTGAGCATTCGAGATCTTACTCACTGTCTTGCACCTGCCAGGTGAAATAGATTAACTTTGCCTTCATTGTAAAAGGGAAAAGTCTGAATACTCTTCAGGGTGAGTAGCATTCCCAAGGCACTCTGGCAAATTAGAAGAAACTAATCCTGAGTGTGCTGTTTGGTCAAGAAATCCTGCCGTTTTTCTGATTTGACCTATGACAGGAAAGTGAAGTTATATTTGCCTCAAACAGTTGGATCCAAGAAATGCTTTGGCTTTTCAAGTAAACAATTGAGAAAAAAAAATGTATTTGGTTAATTTAGTTAGAATTATTCTATTATCCCTCTTACTTTCCTCCTAGTTAATACATTTAGTGTCATAAAAGAATAAGGAGTATGTACAGTAAGTACAATAAAGAACCAAGGCTAAAAATAAGCAAATTGACAGATGAATGGGTAAAGAAAATGTGGCGCGTACACACAATGGGACAATACTCAGCCATGAAAAAGAATGAAATCCTGTTATTCATGGCAACGTGGATGAACCTGGGAGGCATTATAATAAGGGAAATAAGTCAGGCACAGAAAGATAAATAGTGCATGTTCTCACTCATATATGGGAGCTAAAAAAATTAAGATTGGCTAATGGACACAACATTACGGCTAGATAGGAAAATAAATTCTAGTGGTGTATAGTAGTGCTAGGCATCTATAACAAACAATAATTTATTGTGTGTTCTCAAGTAGCTTGCAGAGCTCAAGTGTTCTCATCACAAAGAAATGACAAATTACTGTGATGATGAATACGCTGACTACCCTAATTTGACCATCACACATTGTGTACATGGACTAAAATATAACTCTGTGCCCCATAAATATGTGCAATCAATGTCAATTAAAAAATGAATTCCTTAAAAAAATAAATGAATGTACATGACTAGAAAGTCTTTCACATATGACCAAAACACGTTTCATACTCATCTAAAGTAAGTCACTTTCTGTAAGTGGCCTAATGACTCTACAGCAACACCAACCCCTGGACAAGACACATGGGATGATTTCCAGTGTAGGGCAGGGGATTCTGAGGCTTAAAAGGACAATGGTTTGTTCGACAACACACCAACTAGCAGTGGTGGAGCAAGGACCAGTGGTATCCCCAGTGGGGGGTGCTGAAAGGGACAGAGGGAGATTAAAGCCAGGATCTCCAAGAGTCCCTGCCACTTCCAATCACCCACCACCCCTGCAATCCTTTGCAAAGATCTTCACCAGGATAGAGCCAGCTTTCCAGACCTCTCTGTATAGGATTCTTTCCATTACATTTCAGGAGTCTCCAGTATGTCCTACTCTTCTAACTTGGTGTTTAAATACTGGATGCCAAGTGCATAAAAAGACAGAAGCTGGGTTTATCTCAGGGTTGACTTTGGGAATTTCCTCATCACAACTCTGACTGTCTCTGGCTGCAGATGACTCTTTTCATCAGAACTCTATGTCTCCCCTCCCATCACAGTATGGACTCTACCCACTGGAACCAGAGCCCATCTCTGAGGTCTCTGTACTAAGCTGATGTATCTAGGAAGCACCAATCCAGCGGCCTGTGTAGAATGTGTGTGGTGACTGGGTACAGGATCACAAGTTGTGTGTGCACGTTTGATTTTTCTCAGCAGAGGTGCCAAGATACATCAGTTGTCAATCTTTGTCTTTAATCTCCAAAAAGCATTTGAAGGCTAATTTAAACATCAAATGTAGAAAACGAGAATAGAGTACTTTCCAACTTCTGCCAACTATTATGATTTATTTCTAAACTGAATCAGGCATTTCAACTAAATTCACCTGAAATCTATGATTAACTGGACTGCCCCTCCTCAAATTCTCTAAATCTCTGTTAGGAAACTCTAAGCTGTTTAAACCTTAAATCAAAATGGTGATGACTTTTAAATACCCGAAGCTACAGTAAGCTCTGAAGAATTCAGAAATACTTCTGGCAGCACATAGCTTAGGCTTAGTTTTCATAGAATCTTTCAAGTTTTTCATTAAATTATCAACTTGCTTTTTCTTCAGAGTCTTTGTAATACATTTCCTGGATGAAAACCTAAACCTTAAATGCAGATTTATTGAAGATTGTACACAAATCTCCAAGAAATACACACAAACACACAAGTTCATAATTGTGTTCAGATTCTTAGCACGTGATTTTAATGAAAAATTTTTACCTTGATTTTACTATATTTATGTACACATTTAATATTCTTAAATAGATTATATAATTGTGTACACAGTCAAGTATGGGCAATAAACATTGCTTTAACTTTTGTTTCAGTCATCTTGGTCAAAATAAAGTTATAAAATAATTTCTAAGAATTTAATGTTTCTTTCCTCAGATAACCTATTTGGGATAACTAAATTATTTAAAATTGTATTTTAATTTTCTTTTATTCCTAGCTATCTGGATTAAAATGCTTTTTTGATAACATAGAAATTATTCCATTGTTTTGTTCTCAAAAGCAGGACTACATAAAGCATCTCTCTGTATCCAAATTCCTGAAATAGTGCCTAGAACAGAGAAGGTGTTAATAAATAACATTTATAGAATGAATAAACAATTTTAAAGAAATGGTTGTTTTTTGGAGAAAACAAGCTCCTTCAACCAAAACTATATAATAAAAGTCCTTCAAATCACTTTTCTGATGATATTTAATAAACTACATATTTTTGAAGTAAATTTTATTGTATATACTAGAGGTTTACAACCTCAATGTTATAGGACACATGTAGATAGTGAAATGATTACCACAGTGAAGCAGATTAACATAAACTATATCTTTAACAGAAAATATTTAGATATAAAACACATGCCAATTTATCTAGCTTACATACTTGGAATATGCTAATAAGTAAGAAAATATTTTTGTGAGTTTTAGATATATTCTCTTATGCTTTAAATTTTCCAAACTTCAAACACCTCAAGGAGAAACCACTCAGTGGAGGTTGAAAATGCGGAAGTACGTGAGAACGCTGAGTTTGTAGAGTTTGTAGATTTGTGGCAGGTGAAAAGAAGGTTGTGTTTATAGTCACAAGATTAAATCCCCAGAAAACAGCAGCAACTTTGTCTAAAGTGAGCATTGTCTTTACACGATTTGGTTTTTGTATTTCAGTGTTTATCCATCAGAAAGACAGATGCATACCCAGCTGGTTTTTCTCCAGGTCTGGTGGTTTCTTCCATCAGTGGAGAAGGACACAGGACTGGGAATGCTGGTTCTGACGCTGAACACTTCAGACTGACCCTACTGGGATAAGCAGTCCACCCCAGAGGCCATATCACACATATGCAGCAGAGTGGTCCCTCTTAGTTTTGGGTTGCAATGGCTGAGAGTGCAATGAGAGAGTATTTTCAAAAGTGTATGTACCCCACATATATGTATAATAAAATAAATTTAAAAATAAAAGCTTTATCATTTTTTAAAAGTGTATTTACAGTCAATTATGGCATGGAATTGCTGCTGAACACCCAGTGTCTCATTTATTTAAATGTATCAATTACTGTCCTTCCATTTCCCATCACTGAGCTCAGATCCTATCAGGAGATAAGGAATTTTCATTTCACTCTCGAATGACTTCTTTGGACATCCAAGAAAAGGCTGGTGTGCTCTGGAAGGCAGGGCAGCTGGTCCACTCAAGGAGACAGGCTGAGAGTCTATGCAGGACATCCAGGACGCCTTGCTCATTAAAATGCCCAGCTTGGTCTCCTCACTGCATCTAATCCTTCCCCACCTAGAGGAGGCAAGGAATAGTGGAGATTGTCACATACCCTGGCCCAGACCCCTGACACAGCTGTCAACCCCAGGGCTGGGTATACCACACCAGCCCCTAGCACCAACCCCACAGAAGCCAGCCATTCATTCACCTGCTATACCCTCTATGGAGTCTGCAATGTAGAATCTGTAGCCCAATCCCAATGTCACTGGATAGGTATTAACTCTTAGCACAGCACTTGGCATGAAACACAAGGGTACTTCAAAAAGTTAGTGGAAAAATAGAATTAAAATATAATATGAATCTTTTCATAATCTTTTCGAAGTGCCCTCATACATGCTCAGGAAGTGGCATTTATTATTTAACCTTGTATCCCTGATATAAGTAAAACAATATCATATTTGCATTTGAGAAGGAAACGGGATGAAAAACGTCAACACCCCCTATGAGAAGGGTGCACCTGTCATCTCACAGAAGTGTTTGAGACACTGACCAGGACGTGCAGAGCAGAGTTGAGAGGCTGCACAAACAACGCCAGAGGGAAGTCAGTGGTCGGGTGCAGAGTCACGGCAGCCTCATTCTTTTGTCCTCAAGAATCCTTAGTCACTCCTGGAAGGCAGATGTGACAGCCACAGGGACCTGGGCTACCAAATGTGAACAGAGCCTCCCTAAGAAGACGTACTGGAATCTTCTGGAAACATGTAGAAGTTCACTGCTGGTGTGCCCAGAAAACCTTCGCAGAGGTGTGACCACATCCCTCTGATAAGAGGGTGACGTTTACAGCATATCTTTCAAAGGGACTCTGCTGCGGCCGCATCAGGATCTTCGAGCTGCCTCCCTCGAGGCAGATTCCTGCTTCAGGATGTGCTTCTCAAAAGAATTTCTTGGTAAAATTGTTCGAAAACCACCCCCTTGGAGATTCAGAATAGATTTGAGGCATCTTAAAATCCCCATGATAAAGGAACTTGTTTCAACCTTGTTCAGCGGCGCATGTTCCAAGGGTCTTTAACTGCAGAGCTCTTTTAAATCCTGATATCTATTAGCATCCCACAGAACTTCCTTCTAGAAATAGCTAGAGAGGCCATGAGAGAACTCATTGGGCCCTTGGATGGGAAAAATTATATCTTTATTTTCACTCACCGCTAACTAAAATGCAGCATTTCCATCAATTACAAAGGTAGGCAGCCCACCAAAGTGAGCAGTCCTGTGCCTTCGTCACCTAGAGAAAGCAATCATATTTCCACTTTGCACCAAGATTGTCACAAATCTCTTTTACACTTGTCTCTGGTTCTAAATTACCTTAGTCACTGATGCACAGCCAGATGTCGTCATTTATTAATAAAGCACATGTTGGTATATCACAAGTTTATTTTTTAATACTTAGATAGCTGCATTTTTATATAATATAATTGGTTTCCTTTGTAAATGTAGTGTTTTATGCATTTAGAAACATTATTCTAAGAAGTGGTCCATGGACTTCACATGATGGCCAGAAAAATTTATCACAAAGTCAAGAATCTCTGTTTCTCTTGCCTCTGAATGAGCTGGCTAGGCAGGCCAGGTTGACCAGGAGGTATTATTTTTTTTAAAGCCTAAGGCCATATCAAAAGCTGATCATGGAAACATAAGACCAGTGTAAAGCAAGTAAGCAGGGCATCGAAGTCTGTATAGAGCCAGGAGGGCCTTGTGAGAGGGGGCAGGGGTACCCTTGAGATGGGGCTAAGGGACCACTCCACTCTATCCACCCCATTGCCATGAGCACCAGGTGGATTTCAAGGTCCAGGGCTGGAAAACCTTAGGCAACTGTGTCCTACATATGAAAGAAAACATACAGAACATAGAAAAAGATAGGACACTTTCTTAGATTACATTTTTGCATGATAATTCTAGGTAAAAAAGGACAATGGAACTCTCAAGGACCATCTGCAAGCAAATGTAAAAATGCATGATCACAGCAGTCACACCCGGTAATGCAAGAGATGGCCAAGGTCTGGCTGGCAGGGAGCCTGCCCCTTCTGCAGCTGGCGGGCAACTGCCAAAGCCTGGCATGAGTGGAATTAGATTCAAGCTCCCCTACAGCACTGGCAGGGCTAGCCTCACACTGACTCATTACTGAAGATGATATTGTCATGAATGAGACTGAAAAACAGAAATAAAGTCATCAAAATGTTGTTACCATACAAGAACAAATAATTGAGAATTATTCATAAATCCTACAGAGGGTGGAGAAGACAGCCTGGGATATGGCAATAAATACAGTTACTGCATTGAATATACAGACCTGGAGAGGGAAAGAAAATTCCTCATCCCAAACTAATGGTATTCCTTTTGAAAATGGTTATTTTAAAAATCACCCCCTGGCTGGATCCCAACACAGAGCAGGGGAATCAGACTCCCTGGGGTCAGGACTCTGGCTCTTTCAAAGTTACCCAGGGGATTTCAAAGTGCAGCCAGAGTTGAGAGTCATATTTTGGTCTTACTGTTAGGTCAACCCACCAACTGTCTGCAAAAGCCTCAGTTCAGATGAAACATGAAGGCCAGGATGCCAAACAAGTTAACCATCTCATCAAATTAGGTGTTAGTGTTTAAACCAGCAATCCATTAGCAGCTAGGATGTCCTTACTAGTAGGAAGGAATATCTAAACTAACTTCTCCCATCTACCTGCACACACTTGATGAATGACCAGCCATGCTGTACCCCAAACCACTGTGTAGTGTTAGCAACATTTCCATCCTGAGTGGGGGGAATAAAGGAAAGAAAGTCCTCTTCTAAGAGGTTTTGGAAACGGGAAGACAGGAAGGGTGTGGGCTTTGGAGTCCAAAGAACCGGATCCAAAGTCTGAGTTTTCCATTTATTAACTGTGTCATTTTAGATAAATTACTTCTCAGAGCCTGTTTCTTCATCTACAAAACAGGGATGATGAAACTACAGTCATGGATTATGAGGATTAAATGACAAAATGTGTATAAACTATGGGCACATACTTAAGTGAATAAATTGTGATTTTTTTTCCTAATAAAGCAGCTCTTCCTCACTTTTTTATTATACTTGAAGCCAATTTTAATGTCATTTGCATTGGGTAAAAACTGAGACTATATCAACCCAAAACTTTAAAGTTATAAGTATCAGGGATTAGCTCCACCATTCTTCAGGAAAAGAAAAAACTGAACTCCAGAGAAAGTGTCTGAGGCCCCGGCAGGTCACTGTCCTTCACTCAGCATTGCTCATGGGACAGTGCTAAGTGGAGGTTCATCTGATTTATTGACCACTCATTTTGCCAGGTCATCACAGATACCGAGAGCGCAATAGAACATGGCTTCACAACCGCATCACTCAAGTTAGAAGGAAAAGCAAAAATTAAAGTGGCATTAGAAAAGCCACAATTTTATACTCTTTGCCTTTTAGTGTATTTCATTTTCCCCTAATTATATTCATTTTCTGACTTGGAGCAAAATAATTCCCTTAACAGACATTCTTCCCTAACTACATCTGTATGTAATGAAAACAGAATAAAAAAATTCTCTCCCAATTTATTCTATTATCAAATGCAAATTGGGAAAGGTACTCGCATATTTTAGGAGGCTGTTAAATGACTTAGTTTATGATTTACTACTTTTGAATTTAAAAGCTAAATAATATTAGTAGGAAGGAGAAAGCACTTCAACAGTTCTCTATTCCATATTGTCAACCAAAGGAGACAATAAATGAAAGAATTACGTGAAGATTGTGGGTTACAAACAGGAGTAATTATAGTGTCACGAAGGGTTCCTCATATCCAGATGCTCTTTGTGTATGAAAATTATGCTAATGACCTAAGTCAGTGATGTATGTATGGTAAATAATCGATAGCTGAATTGCTTTAATTTCAAAAATAATTTGAGCTGGCTGGTTAGCTGAGTTTGTTAGATTGTAGTGCTGATAACACCGAGGTCAAGGGGTCCAATCCCTGTACTGGCCAAACACCAAAAAAATAATAATAATTTGTTTCAGTTATCTATTGCTGTGTACAAATTATTCCAAAACTTAGTGACTTAAAGCCACCATTTTATTTCACTCATAGTTTTGTAGCTTGGGAATTCAGGAAGGGCTCATCCAGGTTGTTCATCTGACTCACACACTTCTCATCTGGGGCAACAGGGGATGGAGGGCCCATTCCAGGAAGATGGTGCCTAAGTACTCTTTGGGTGGGTGGGGGTGGGTGGGGGTGGGTGGGGATGTGGTGCGTGGGTGGGGTGGGTAGGGATGTAGTGTGTGTGTGGTGTGTGTGTGTGTCTCTTCCAGAGCTTCTCCCCATGCCTCGGACTTTCACAGCACAGTAGCCTCAGAGAAATCAGATTTCTTACATAATGGCCAAGAGCTCCAAGGTCAAGTGTTCACCTAAGTCCTGGACTCAGAAACTGTCACGGCATCCCTTTTCTAGTTCACTCTGGTTAAAGTGAGCACACAGCCCACCTATATTTGAGGGGTCACAGACCCTCTCATACCTCAAAGACTGGAGAGCCAAAGAACTTATGGCCATGTTCAATCCACCACAAATCTTTAAGGCAGTGGTTCTCAGCCAAAGAAAATTTGTCCTCTAGAGTATGGTTAGGGATGTCTGAAACATTCTTGGTTATCACAACTGGTTGGGAGTTGGGGGGAAGACATGCTACTGGCCCCGAGTAGACAGAGGCCAAGAATGCTATTAAACACTCCATAGTTCACAGGAAAGCTCCCCAATAACTAAGAATTATCTCACCCAAAATGTCTTTAGTGCCAAGCATGAAGAAGCCCCACTCTAAGGTTTTTCTTTGTAGTAGAAGTAATAGATTACTAAGCATCACTCTCCCTCCAAATACCTGTTGGAGCCATAGGGTGGGTTTTAGGAAAAGATGGAACCCATAAGAAAGGCAGCATTAGTCAATGATTCTACTTCAATGGGAATATGAAATCCTTGGTGCATGCTGGGTGCAGTTGGGAAACCAAAGATCAGTAAGAACTGGATGTCTGCCCTCAGGAAAGGTATAATCCCGTGGTGGGGAGGCTGGGCAGAGCAGCAGGACAGGCTTGTACATCTTTATCTGTAATGCAAACAGTGAAAGAGGAAAATACCCCCTTGGAATGGAAGCTCCCCATGAATTCAAGAACGTTGGCTTATTTTCTGTTCTATTTACAACACCTAGATCACTTCCAGGTATGTCACAGTTGCTTAATAAGTATTTGTGGAGTGAATAAATGGAACTGAGTTACTATCTAAGGGGTTGTGTTTTAGAAAATGCCCAGAGGGCGCTCCCTGTTTGAAGGAACAGAGGCCGAGTTTGCCTAGTGGCTTCGAACCAGGAGGGCTTTGACGGTGTCCCTTCTCTTCCCAAGCAGAGGAACCCCGGCTCTTCTATCTCAGCAGAATCACAACCACTTAGGGAACAGTGGATGGGAGAAGGAAAAACAGACTGAGCTCTCAGTGGGAAGCCAGGAAAAAGGGTCAGGGCCCACAGTGCTGAGGATTTTTATAGCTTCTTTGTCTATTTGTGTGATTCCTTGGCTGTGGCTCCACAGTGGTAAGCAGTTTAACTCTCATAAAAGGGCAGTAGGAAGGAAAGATTTGAAAAAACTTCCTCCTGAATAGCCCAATGAGGAAGAGGGAAAAAAGAGAGGAGGAAGGAACTTCACCGGAGTATCCATATTGGGGATATCCAAATTGGAAAGAAAGCAGCTTTAATTTAGAAGCAAGGCTGAGACCCTGAGGCCTCAAACAAGGGGACAAAAGAGCCCAGTTTGAGCCAATTGCACAAAAAAAGATCTGCCAAATCAGCTGGAAGAATATGCACTTTACTCCTGGCGAAGAGCAGACACCATAAACTTATCACTGACTGACTGACTGATACAACCAAGGAAGGAAAGACATTTTTCAATAAGTAAAGAAAGAAAGGCTTTTCAATAAATTAGTAAGCATTTGGGGTGAAAGTTTGATTCTTTTTTATTATGTTAGGTTGATTAAAATTTTTGCAATAGAAAGTAAAACTAAATAATTATTAGAAGAAAATATAGATGAATATTCCCATAACTTTGTAGGAAGATGATTTTTAATTCTGATATAGAAGGCTGAACCCATAAAGAAAAAGACTGCAAGCTTGAATACCTAAAACAAACATGAAAAAGTAAAAGGATAACCCCTGTACATAAAATTCATATAGCTAAAAATCAAAATTCCTACCCCTTGTCAAAGCTGTGAGGCTACCTGGATTGGGGGAAAAAAATCTACAAAAGATATGCTATACAAATGGCCAATACAATTAACATATTTTTAAAAAACTCTTAGAAATAAATAATAAGATAGATAGCCATCTTGATAAAAACATAAGGACATGAATAGGCTAGTTATAAAGATTTCCAATAGATATATGAAAATATGTTTCTCCCTAATAAAAAATACAAACTAAAACCAATAAAATGCAATAATTGTTTATCAAATTGGAAAAAATGTAAAAAAAAAAAAAGTACAGAACACAAATTGTTAGATTTTTTGAGAGTAATTTAGCAACGAGTTCAATAAAATATAGACCTTTAAACCAGTCATTCTACTTCTAGAAATTTATCCCAGGCAAATTACCAAATAATAGACAAAAACATGGATAAGGATGTTTATTGTGCCATTAATAATAAGAAAAAATTATATGCAAACCAAATGTCCAACAAATGCCAATTAGTTGAGTAAATCATGAAAAAAATTATGTGATAACATTTTCATTTATAACAATAAAATATGCATATATTTAATGACATGTAAAGATGAGTGGTGACATAATTTTTAATATTAATAGAGCTCAAATGACTTTTCTCAACATAACATTTGTTTTCTGACAATCAAAGGCATTAGTTGATCTTAATTTTTAAGTTATGTGTACAAAGAAATTTTCAGCCATTATCTCCAAGGACATTCTAGAAAGATGGTATAGCAAGAAAAAGTGTTAACTTCAAAAATTCTGTGGCAGTTTATTGTGACCGTTTATGGCACCATCTTGAAAATTCAATAGGGTTCTACTGACCTCTTTTCCATTACAAAGAGGTTAATGAAAACTAAATAAAATTCGAATTTGAACAGCAGTAAAAGCTTAACATCAGAAAATGATTGTCTTTCTGAGTCTGCAAATAATCCATCTGGGCATTTTTTGGCCTTTATTTTTAATTAGATACAATATTTGAGGACTCATCTGTCCACTGCCTCAAAAAATTTAAAACGTTCATTAAATAATTGAAATGAGTCATACATTATATATAATTCTCCCCTCCTCTTTGAAGGCGATGTCACCTAATTGATGGGCGGCTGAATCAGGTGGATGGGAAGGAGGGAGAGCTCTTTCATGCAATTCGAGTGTAGCCTTCTTGAGAGTCTACCCCCTTTCTAGCTTGGTGTCTGTTCAATTTGAAAAATGGGAAAAACAATTTCCACTTATTCCTTGCTTCATAAGGATTAATAGGATCATCCGTCAACAGCAGGAATTGAGAATACTGAACGCTGTAGAATCAGCTCTCTATACATATTAAATGAGCAAAGTGAACTAAAAGATCAATTTCATGTTTACAGAAGGTTGGACCCCCTTCCTAGTATAGAAGTTCATGGTTATAAAGGTAGTTCCATGCTACCTGGATTGGAAAAACAAAGGTTGGTTCCCTCCTAAGAGATATGTTTTAACTTAAAGCCACGTCTAATAGTAAGTCTTGTCTTATTTTTTAAGTATCACTTACCTGTTGCCTGTGATCATGTGAGTGCCAGGGACACCAACTGTGCTTCTAATAGCAGTGAACATTACAAGGATGGATCAAACTGAGAAGAACTAAGGAAAAGTGGACGTGAGAAAAAGCCAACATCCTACAACCAATTAAACTTGTCCTATTAAAATACCTATTAAACTCCTAGCACTAGCATAAGACTTAGTTCTTGCCTTAAAGGAGCTTGCAGTTTTATCAAACTTAGGTAGCTATAACAGAGAAAGAGAGTTCTTGATATCCACACCAGATAAAGGACAACTTCCCACCATTTTCTCTACAGTTCTCTAGGTTTACCAAAAAAGAAAGAAGCCAGATAAAATATACGAATCCCTCAAATTGAAGAAATGTATTTCTACATATTTTACCTTTTCCTGCAAAGAACAATGTTTTGCTAATATACTCTGCCCAACCTTGCAGAAGAGTAAGTGAATTTGAAACACACACACCCACGCACACACGCGTGTGCACAATTGGTACGCACTATACAAAGGTCAAAAGAGAAACAAGCTATTCATGTTTATTTTTTGTTTTCTTAAATAGTTTAATGCTTATGATTTGCTAAACGCAAATATATGAAAGGAAGGCACACATAAGACAAAATGTTCAGTTCAATGATAGACTTCAGTCTATCACCTATTGCACTGAAATAACCGAAAAACCATCTACACCATTTCAATTTCAACACATTTTATGGCCTCTTAATAGCCTTCCAAAGTGCCTTCATACTTGCATAATATAAAAAACTACCCACCTATTTCAAATTCTTTCATTACTTCGTTAGAGATATAAGTTGAGTTAGCAGACCAGCTGGGGTAGAATAGTAGCAGATGTCATAAATTAAAATGCATTTTAATAGGAAAAGATACAAACCTCACCCTGGATAGTTTATTGTGATGTTTATTGCACACCTGGGGACTGAGTTTCACTACCTGCCCACCCTGGTCAGAAACCAACTAAAATGGCCATAAATCAATCTGTGTGAAGGAGGCATTTACTTTATATCTTGGTTGGGGAGGTCTAGTTATTTGCTAAATTAGTTCAATTCAAACAACAAGCTAAAAGGTTGGCTGAAATGGAGCCATTTTTTAATCAAGTAGGAACAATTCCCAAGGCCAGAAGTTTGGAAGTGTTTTCCTTTTCCCACATTATCTGGGAAAGTGCTGGGAAAGAAAGCAGCTGGGAACCTGGGACCCTAATGGTCAAATGGAAAAAAGCTGTGTTTGGTTCCAATTATAGAATATTAGAGAAAATCTAAAGAGGATCACTGCAGCATTTCCTGGAAACACTAGTGCAGTGATTCTTATACTTTTGGAGATTTTTTTAAGACCGTGTTGAATGCTACAGGCTGTCTCTAGCAGTTCAAGGATACCCTGAAGGCTGCTGCTGGTTAAGCTCCCACAGGAAAGAGAAACAGTCACTTCTGAGGAGTCTGAATTCCCTCTGTCTTCCTTTTAAGTATTCGCAGTGCAGAAACTCTTCATAAAAGCAGCTCTGATAGCCCAGAAACATATACCTTCATATCTTCTGAATAATATTCATGATAACCATTCTGCAGATATTATTACCCCACTTCAGAGTTGAGGAAACTGAGGCTGTGAGAGGTTGGTTAACGTATTTGTCCAGGGACACATGGCTACAAATGGTAAAGACAGCCTCTGGCTCAGCGCCCTGGGCGGGCAGTCGTCTTCCTCTTCTTGGCTGTGGTAGAAAGTGATAGTCTTACTCTGATTTAACATGATGAAGAAATATGATTTCAATGCATTCAGCCAACAAAAGAATGGACCTATGTACACGGGAGCCTCAGGCTCTGAGCCCATGGCCAAGCCCAGGTCTGTATAACCAGCTAGTCTGGGGACTTCTCCCAAGGAGAACCCACTCACAACCTGCGACCAACAGGAATGCACTGCCGGGCCTCAGACCCTGTCCACTATCACCTCGTATGGCATGACTGAACATCTGTCCTCAATCTCTGGGCCACACGTTCAAAAGGGAGTGAGAAGAAATACGGTTCTCATTAGCATTTGGGGACAAATAACCAAATCCATTATTCATATGTGTACACAGATCTCCCATCATCGTTCAGAAACAATTGGAGGCAATTGTCCAGATTTACTAATTCCACCCCAGAAAGATTTTTGTTAGTTTTATTTTTAGTAACCAGTTTGGCATTCTCTACAGCCTAAATTTATAACATGATTTTTAGACTTCCAAGTTCAATTGGTATTGTGTAAACCTACAAGCTGAAAATAAAATAAGTATGTAAGTAATTTACGGCCGCAAAGCAAGCTGCCAAGAGGCTGTTATTAGTCAAGGGGAAGGTGCCGGGGAGCAGTATGACCCGGCCTGCTAGGTGCAGCCTTGGCAAGGGGGCACAGACGTCGGAAGGTGATGACTCGGCTCAGCCATGTTTGCGAGCACGCGTGTGCACGTGTATGTTTTAATTAGTCTTCTTCAGTCTGCAGTGACAAGAGACAAGTTTCCACTGGGTAATGGAATTTAATGGAAAATAGAGAAATAAGAAAACACAGGTGATCCCTACATAGGTGGACAGGGAGGCCCTGGATAGATAGAATCCCATTCAGGACACGAGGCATTCTTCTGCAATGCATGCTCACTCTGTTAGCTTTTGTGACCCCACCTCCTGCCAGTCCTACGTCTGTGTGTCTCTCTGCCTCTGGCTTACTCCGCTGTCTCATTCCCCTCTCCCCTTGATTGGATCCTTCCCCATCCAACACAGAGCCTGCCCATTCAGCAGGTACTTCTGGGCCACGGGCCAGCCTGCAGCCTAACCTTAGCTGTGGGAAGGTCCCTGTTTAAATGGTGGTGATTCTGGAATAAAGAACTGTCCCAGGCTTTCTTCCCCAAAGGGACCATGCATGTTGGTCTTTGCTGCAGAGGTATGTGTGAGGATACCCTGAGGCACAACAGTTTGTTATAAGGTTACTGGGACCAAAACTGGAGAGCTGCAAAGGACCAAGGCAAGCCTCACTCTTGTAGCTTTAATGGGACCTCTGTTGTCTCTGTGATGTTCTGACTTGCCAAAGTACTTGTATTCTCCAGTCCAGATTCCAGAGGAGCTAGTCTCCTTAGCTTATTGGGCAGAACCCTCCTCAGCAAAGACAAACGGACCAGGAGCTTGCTGGGTTGTGATGTCAGGGGGCTCACCCACTACTGGGGCTGTTTCCCAGAATCCTCTTCTCCATAAGGTTTGGGTCAGATGATTCCTCAAAATGCTAGCCATAGAATTACCGTATGGCCTAGCAATTCCATTCCGTGATGTGTAGCCCAAAGAATTAACAGCAAGGACTGCAACAGACATGCATGCAAATGTCCACTACAGTGCTGTTCTCAGTAGCCAAACGGTGGAAACAACCCAAGTGCCCGTCGACGAATGAACAGATAAGAGCATAGCACATCCGTACAATGGAATGTTATCCAGTCATAAAAAGGAAAGCAGTTCCAACATATGCTACAATGTGGATGACCCTTGAGAACATAACGCTAAGTGACAGAAGCCAGACACAAAAGGTCACTTCGTATGATTCCAATTCTGTGGAACATCTAGAATAATCAAATTCAGAGACAAAGAGTAGAGGTTACCAGGGGCTAGTGAGGGTCATGGAAGTTACTGCTTAGTGTTACAGAGTTTCTTTTGGGGGTGATGAAAAGGTTTTGGAAACAGCAGTGATGGTTGCACTGTGCAAATGTGATTCATGCCACTGTGTGATGCATGCTAAAAATGGCTAAAAGGGCACTTTTATGTTATTTTACCACAATGGAAAGCAGCAAAAAGCACTTGCATGAGACTGTAAGAGGAGGTGCACAGAAGCCACCACTCCTGGGATGCTGTGGCATTAGACTCTGTGGCAGACATTCATGGAGACACCTGGTGGGTCCCAGTTGCTCCTCATGCTCCTACCTGCCTCCCTGATGGGCCCCACTCCAGCAGCCAGACCTGCATAGCCCTCGCAGTTTCCCACCAGCACTGGTCTGTTCATGGGCACCAGGGCAACAGGGTAAGTAACCGTTTCTCTGACCATTCCAGGCCTTTCCTTCCCAGCTTTCCCCTTCTGGGCAAGCGCCAGTGCCTGTGTCTAATCCTATATTCCCAGGACACATGGAAGGGCTCTTTTCCTGGCTGGTAGAAAGACCCCACTCCCAGCCCACTGTAAGTTTTCCTCCATGAGGAACAGCTCAATTCTTCTTTCTTGACCAGGGAGCTATGCACAGGGCAACACCACATGCTATTCAAATAGCACTGTGCAGTTGAGGAAGCACTGTGCACACATATCTGTCTTCACAAGTGACTGAGAATAAGAGGAGACAAAGACTTAAAAGAGGCTAAGTGGCCTCCAAGGTAAGTGCATTTCTCAGTGTTGACAACAGGACTGGGCTTGCCTCAGTTTCCCTGGGCCACCTACCCTCATTTTGCTCCTGACATGGGGCTCCATAGTGCAGTCACCTTTGGGTGCTGAGTGAAGGTCCCATTCACTCCCTCCCAACCTTGCTTCCCTGACACTTGGAGTAAGGACCAAACCCCACCCAGGAAGCCTGCAAAGTTGAGCTCATTAGTATTACCCTATTTGTCTTTTACTGTTGGTACTGATTTTCAGATTCACCCATCACAGAACGTCTGGGCACAAGCTCAAGACAGATGCACACTTAATTAAACTCTGAGTGTCCCCACTCCTGATCTCACACACGTTTGTCCCTGTATAATAAATCAGGTAAATGTCAGGACAATCAGCTGGCCCCGGAATCATGTGCAGTAAAAGTGGCTAGACTCCAATAGGACCCTCCAACTTTAAAACTTCCCTGTGGATTAGACATATTCCTATAATGCACCCTCAACATTCTGGTACCACAATGACAAGCAGGGCCCAACCTCCAACTTACCAAGACAAGTTACCACATTCAGGGAAGGAGTGGGCCTTCCTTCTAGAGCACAGCTGTCCATGATGTGGTGAGAATGGCTGCTGTATTGACCCCAGTTGCCTGGTGGTCCTGAGTACAAGAGTCATCACTTAGGCTGGGGCTGGGGGGAGGTACTGTGCAAGGCTGACACTGAGTTGGCACTCTGTCATGTCCCATGTTCCCCAAAGGACTGTGTTCAGACCCAGAGCTCTGGGAGCTGCAGCATGGACACATGTCCGGGCTCCTTGTGGTGGCTCTCCTTTGCCATAGAACAGACCTAGGATATCAATCCACTACTTCCAAGGGCGTAAGTCTCACTCACAGTCTAAAACTTTTGACTGGAGAAGTGGCTCTCAACTGGAGGCCACTCTGCTTGCCCAGAGGACATTTGGCAATGTCTGGACACATTTTGGTTGTCACAAATGGAGGAGGGGGTGCTACTGGCATCAAGTGGGCAGAGGCCCGGGATTCTGCTGAACAATCTACAGTGCCAGGACAGCCCCATGTCAGAGTGGTCAGGCCCAAGATGTCAACGGAGTAGGTTGAGAAACCCTGGACTAGAAAATTCCTACCCCATGCTTACTGCTTTAAAGACTTTTAAAAGGTTAAAATAATAGCAATTTACTATATTACAAGCTGACCATTTTTACTTGTCTTCAAAGCAATCTGCTTATCAGCAGAGATATAATTATTAAGACGTTGAACCTATATTTGTCATGCATCCTTTTTAATTTACATTAGGTTTTTAAGTCTTTTATGTGTTTGAACACTGGGGATCTGTTCACTATTTGTGCAGAGGTACAGTCCCAGAAGGCGCATGGGAAACAGAACAGGCATCTTCCTAGTCAGAGAAGACCTAGTCCCCTGCCGTTAGGAGCCTGGAAGCACATTTGCATGTGGAAAATGACAGCAATGTGGGGTCATCTGCACTCAAACAGTCAAGATGGTAAGTGCTGTCAGTGCATGGAAATCCCTACAGGCTAAAGTGGTCTCAGGAGACTTCTGACAGGGGGTCAGACTTGATCTGGACTTTCAAGGAGAAGCTGGGGTTGGAAAGACAGTGAGGGGAAATGCTGAAGGTCATGACACACTGGCTTTGCTAAGCCAACTGAACTCAGTGCCCACAGCAGGGAAAGAGCCAAGAGCCGGGCCCACACTGGGGAGTGACAGGAGTTCAATTAGGAAAGTTAGTTGAGAACCAGATTACGACCCACAGAAATACAAGGTCTAGGCTACTATGGAAGATTTTTGAGCAACAGATTTATAAAATGAAAGCAGCATTTTCATAAACCCAACGGGTCACTTTGAAGAACTGAAATTGGGAGATACTGCCATAATTTAGGAGCAGTGAAAAGAGCCTTGACTGGGGTGAGATTTTGAGCCCAAGCAGTGAATACATAGTAGATGTTCTTACTAATAAATGAGAGGTTACCAAAAGTGGAAAAGGGAGCAAGGGAGGATGAATTGTGTTCAGTTCTTTGGGGAGGAGGAAGCAAGAATGCTATCTCCATGTTTTGAGCCTTCAGTAACTCCTCAACCCTGTAAAATCTGCATATCCTTCTGTTACTTTGTTGGTACTGCCCTTAGTATAGTCATCACAGTGGCCTCAAGATTGGCCAATCCAGGTGCTTAATTTGCAGCCATTATCGTACTTAATTTATCTATCATTTTTCTTTAGCTACTTGATTTTTGTTTGTTTTTCATGCACATTCAATGTACAATGTTTTTAATTCAATTGTTTTAATGCAAACGTTTTTAAGCACACTCAGACAGCGTGCTACACATGAGGGGTACAATGAACGTGATTCCTTCTCAGACTTATGGTCTAGTGGGTAACAGCTATTAAGTAATTATGCACAAATGCCTTATGTGCATATAACCATGGTAACTGATATAAAGAAAACAGAGTGCTCTGAGGGGTCAGACAGGTGGCTCTCTCATCTGAGGATAAAGAATAAAATTCCCTGAAGAAATGATTTCAGCTGGACTTGACCATGTAGATTGCTAGAATAAGGAGGGTGGCGTATGACATAATGCTGTGGTTCGAATGTCCCCCCAATCTCATGTAGGAACTTAGCCCCCAGTATGGTGGTGGAAGGTGGGGCCTTTATGAGGTGATTGGATCGTGAGGATCGTGCCCTCCTGAATGGATTGATCCATTCATGGAGCAAGGGGTTGATGGTTAATGTGTGGTCATGGGCATAGTTCTAATGGCTTCATAAGGAGAATGGGTGAGAAGCTTAGCGATCTTGATCATGCCAATTCTCTCTCCATGTGATACCCTCCATTGCCAGGGAACCCTATAGAGAGTTCCCACTCAAAGGAGACCCCCACAAGATGTGCTTCCCTGGGAGCCCCTGGACTGTGGACTTTGCAGACTCCAAAACTGTAAGAAATAAATTTCATTACTTAATAGTTACTCAATTTCAGATATTTGGCTATAAGCAACAGAAATAGATTGATACGCATGCCAAGAAAGCCAAGTATAAATGTGGTAGCCCAGAGAGGGGCCTGGCATATTCTGGGGATTGAAAGAGCCGAGTGTGCCACCTGTGTGGGTGAATGAGAGGGGGCTGCTCCGAGCAGAGCAGGTGCAGGAGCTGATTGGGTGGGACCTTGCCCCCAACAGTAAGGACTTTGAACTGCATCCAGGCTGGGCACAGGCCACTGATAGCAAGAAAGAAACAGACTCAGGTGTGCATTTTCTAAAACCATTCCTGTAGGTGCTGTATGGACAATGTCCTGGCAGCGGTGAGGGTGGACAGGTGAGATCTGCTGGGAAACTGCTGCAGGGCTCACCCTGGAATTGGGGTGACGGTGGTGACAGCAGGAGATCTCAGAGGTGCATTTGAGACACTAATGGAGAGGCCTCCGTTAGTGACTGGGTGAGACTATGAGTGTCTGTCAGGAGATCTGGGAAGAGGAGCCCAGCGGGAGCAGCAGGAGGGAGCACAGGTGCAGAGTGCAGCATCCTGGGGCTGTTGTGATACGTGGGCATGGTGCTGGGGACACGGTCTGGGGTAGAAAACAGTATCCCCCTGCTTCCTGCAGCGCTCTTCCCTCCTCTTCCCACAGGATGATTCCAGAACCCCGGCTCATGAGGCTCAGCTCTCCTCACCCACCTCTTTCTTGCTGGGACAGCCTCTGTTCCACAGGTCTCCTGTCCTACCCAGATGCCGGCGGCCCCCAAATCCGTCTCCTTGCCATCACCTGCAGTCCAGACCCACCTTGCAAACAATCAAGCTACCATCTCCTCTGTGGTAATTTGATGCTACCTTTTGCTTAACAAATTCAAATCTGAGCTTATTTTTTACCAGGGGGCATGAGGGGGAGGGCCTCTTCCTGTTTCCAGCCTCCGTTAATGGCATTACCCCTACCCAGATGTTCAACTCCAGGATGCACCTCCTTCACCCCTAAAGCCCCACTGTCCGTGAAGATGTGTAGATTCCATCTCAGAACCAGGGGCCTCTTTATCCTCTCTCCTTCCCAGCCTTGGTCCAAGCTCCCCTGGCCACTTGCTACCCCACAGCTGCCTCCAACCTGTCCTCATCTCACCAGCCTTTCTAACTGCGGCACACCCTCCACACTGTGCTAGGGGCATTATTTTAGCAAGCAAAGCTGATGGCCCCTGTTGTCTACAGACACACTTGAGCCTGGAGTGCAGTGACCCTCACAGCCTGGACCTGCCCGACTGTCTTCTGACCACACCAGTGCCACCGGCTTCCTCCCACAGTCCTTGCCATTCCCTGAGCACACACAGACTCGCAACTCCATGCCTTTCCACCTGCTGCTCCCTCCACCTAGTCAGCTCTGCACCTAAAAAGGCTGCTCTGTTCAAATTCTACATCTGCTGGAAGCCTTCCCTGCCTCCTCCAGGTGATCTGTGTCTTGTCACTTACCTGTTTGGTTGTCTAAATTCACAAAAGTCCTCGATCCCTTCTTTGAATCCTTTGACTCTTTGAATCCTGAAGACGAGAGAAAACTAGCATTGAGCCACATTTCAGTTCACCTGTTCTGAATCCTGGCTGCCCCATCAAAGCCACCTGGGAAGTGTCTTAAACACAGCCCTGCCTCGGCATCATCTGCTGCGATTCCGGTTCACTCGCTGGGGCAGGGCTCGGCTATGATAGGATCTTGAGGCTCCCTAGGTGCGATAATGTACAACTCAAGCTGAGAACCAGTGTGAGAATGGGGGAGTGCCACTGGCAGAGAACTTAGAAGATGTGAGGGGAGAAAGCAGGGAAATGGCCATAGGAGGCTAGTTCAACAGCTTAGGTGATTCAGCAATGCTGAAGGCAGGCTGGCTGGAGACTCTGTTCAGTGTCTGATGCGCTGGGATTTGCCTAGACAGGCTCACATCAGATGGAGAAATTGAAGACAAGAAGATTCTGCATTGTGGGGTAGGAGAGGAACGTGAAAGATTACCCTAACCCTCCTTCCACTAACCCCTTCTCCCAGGATCCTCATGTGTTTTACATATGCCATGCCTGAAACTCAGGCGGCAACGACGCCCTTTGTGTTCTCAGCCCCGGTCCTCATGTACTTAGAGGCATCTAAAGGACTTCAGGGTAAGTCCATTACTACTAGAATGAATGGAGTTGCTTTGAGTTAAATGTCTTCCCCAAAGTTCATGTACTGGAAACTTAATCTCCTTATAATAGCACAGTCTTTACAATCTAATCCAATTACGGTATTTTGTGCCCTTATGAATGGATCGATCCATTGCTGGAGTCATGGGCGTGGTCCTGATGGCTTTAAAAGGAGAATGAGGAGGTGGTTAACTCTCTCTTGCTCTTGCTGTTCTCACTGTGTGACACCCTGCATCACTGTGTAGAGTCACCACCAAGAAGACCCTCACCAGATGTGTACCCTGAACTCTGGAGTTCCCAGCCACAGAAACTTGTAAAAAAAATAAATAATTTTCATTTCTTTATAAATTATCCGATTTCAGGTATTCTGGTATAAGCATCAGAAAACAGACTAATATGGGAGATATGAGCCCAAATAGCCACTCACACACACGGCTGATGCCAGGTCCCCCCTTCAGCTGCCTAAACTGCCTACTGTGCCAGGGTCTTCATTCTGTCTCTGTATGCTGGGAACGTATTCCCATTGATTCTCTCTGCCTCTGCTTCTGACAAAGCACAGCTGGTCCATTTGTGGGTAAACAGAGATTTCGGCCTTTGTGGGATGGAAACCGCTCCTGGCTCAAGCACAGCATCATCTGCAGGACCTTTGACTCTAGGCCGGGGTCACCTTTGCTTGGCCTGACCACGCACGGAGACACAAGCCACAGGGACATTTGAAATCCTCACCCATAGGAAATGTGCACTGAACAGAGGATGACATTTGGGAAAGAAGAAAATAGCACAACATGTAGGAAGTTGTGAGAGAAGGATTATTTAATCCTCTTCCGAAATGCTGGCGGGGCTCCAGAAGCAGGAGGCAGAAGACCAGTTTAGAAAAGTGTAAAAACTAATCTGAATAGTGATGAGAGCACTTGGGTCAGGAGCTGGCCCAGGTCATTGACAGCCTCATAAGTGGGGGGGGTAATTGAATCTTCCTGTGAAAATGAATACGCTGCGTAAAGAGAGATCAAATGGGACTTCTCTCCCCAAGTCACAGAACAGCAGCTACTGTTCATGCCCCATGCAGTTGGATAAATAATTACATAATTGAAGGAAAATGCCTCCGCTTTAAATCCTTACAAATGACATTTAATTCCACTCTATATGTCAGATTTCGTTTAAACTAGTTCCAGGCTGCAGCCGTACCCAGATCGTCTTTTTGTTTTTATTTTTTTAGTCCTAAAATAATTCTGCATCTGAAATTCAGATTCCAAAAGATATATTCTTTTGTAAAGATCAAAAATAGCAAGTGGCTTTCTTTAACACCGTCTCTCGGGCAATAAGCCCCTGCCAAGTATGGCCATTCGTCCTTGAAGGAAGAAGCCAGTATTTTTGTGGCCAGCAACCTCACCTCATGCAACCCCAGGGAATAGAATGCGTTTGGGTCTGGCCACCATGCTGGGAGACAGTCCAGAGCTGTTCCTGAGATTAATGAGTGGGGAGTGAGTTTGCACTTTCAATGCACCCAGGGCTGGACAAGCAAGGGGTCCGGATTAATACACCACATCATTTTGGCAAAGGGCAGGTGGGCTGGCACAAACCCACACAATCTAGCTGGTTTTTGACTTCTGGAGTAGGTCTCTCCTCCCCTTCTTTACCACTTTAGAACAAAAATATTGTTTTAGAACCAAAATAACTCACTTGTTCCAGCACCCCCATAACAATCTGACAGGTGCTATGTAAATACAGAGAAATTATTTGTGACTAGAAAAAAATGATTCAAAATCATCAAGTTGAAAATAAAATCATAGGAGAAGCATTTCTAGATGTGGACGCTAGCCCACAAGTCAATTTTCTATGCAGTCAAACCTTGCTCCCAGGTGAACATCATTGTAATAACACTGCCCACAGCTGATTCTATAGCAGGCAACGTCCCAAGTGCTCTACACGGGTCATCTGGCTATGCATCGCATCCCACTGTAGGATAAGGACTATTACTAGGTCCATTTTGTGATACATAGCTAAGGCACAGAGAGGTAGCTTATTTCAGTCAAGGACACACAGCCAGTAAACATCAGAACTGGGAGAGGAGGCCAGGCAGTCCAAGACCAGAGCCCATGCACTTAACTGCCATGCTTTGCTGACAGTCGTTAGTGCTGCCTAGCATCAGAAGCTGCACTGAACAATTCACAGACATTGTCACTCTTGGCCTGCACTCACTACAACCTTCTGAGATGGCATTTACCACCCCCACTTTACAGATGAGGAAAACGTGGCTGATCGAGGTCAGGGCAATACTGGCTCCCACAACCAGGCACTTAACCATGAGGGGCAAGGAGATAGCATGAGGTGGGGCACGAGGTGAACCACCTGTTGTAAGTGTGTTTTGCAGGGGTTCCCACAGCACAGCATGTGCACCAGAGATGGCTGCTCTGCTCATGAGTTGTCCGAAGCTACCCCCGTCCTTTTTCTGCTGTCATTTCCCTAATACAAGTTACTGCCACTTTGAAACCTTTCTCAAAAGTCTGAAAATTCACCTCTAGTTCAAAATGTGGTTCATTTACATATTCTCAGGACATTGGCTGTGTACATACACATGACACATGGCACGCAGCATCCACACACAAATGCAGGCACTCATGCAGGGTACACACAGCCTAATCACTCACCGACTTTAGAAATTCTACTTGCGTTTTGTAAGATGAGAATATAAAATTTGGTCTTTATAATCATGGCTGCCTGAGGAGGGTGGGGACCACAAGAGAAATACCTGTTCTGCTGAACACCACGACGAGCCTGTTATTTGGGTTTGGGAACAGGAGCTAGAGAGAGCCGATTTATTTCCACATAAGAGAAGAATAAAGTTTGGAATTCATGAGAAGACCAAGGAGAAAGGAAGGGTCAGGAGATGATGGAAGGCCAAAGGGTGAACAATGTGACCTTTCCAGATGACCACCCAAATTCTAAGTCAAGTCCAATATGTATTTAGATTCTCCACGTGGGCTGTTTGGAAGCTTGGGGCTACATGAAGGGTCTAGGTTCTGTGTCATGTACTGTGGGCCAGACACAGCCCTTGAGGAGCATCAGGAAACTGAAGAGGTCTCAGCAGATTCAGCTTCTGGATCCCCCAGATGTCATGGTGGGAGCTTGGGACCCATCACACACCACGGAATTGATGAACATTCCAGCAGCATCCTCTGGAGGTAGTGGGGAAGCCAGGGGATTCTTGGTTACATTCACATAGAGAAAGTTCACATTAGGCTCAGAAACTTTGGGCACAAAAAACAAACACTGAGGCTGGGACAGATGGTGTGGAGAGAACAGGTTTGTGACAGCAAAAGCCTTCACTCCACTCGCAGCCACAGGGAGGAAGAAAGGCAGAGCCACAGAACCACACTTCATCTCCCGAGCCCTGGGCCTGCAAGGCTCGGACCACTCTTCCTCACAGCTGACCCACAACACAGTATATCAACAGGTGTTAGGTGTTAAACATGAGGACACTTCAAAAAGTCCACGTAAAAATATAATTAAAAGATAATATGGATCTTTCCTTGAACATTTGAAGACCCCTCGTACATCTTTATCTCAATAAAGGTATTACCAAGCAAACATTTCAAACCTTGAAGAGAGCCCTCCCACAGATCAGCCATCCATTGGAGGGCTGTGCAGCCTGGGAGGTGCAGTGGAACAGAGCTGATGCAGAACACACCAGGGTGGGGGGCGTTTTTGTCACCTCTGTAACCTGGAGACATACAAGCTGCACTTGTTGGCTCACCTCCCTGCCTCCAGCAAGCCCCACTCCAGCCCATCATCCTCAGAGCAGCCCTGGTTAACTTGCTAAAAGATAGACCCAGTTCTGCCTACAAACCCTTGTGGACCCCTCAAAGTAAATGAAAATTCAAATGTACAGGCCTTCACCATCTGGCCCCCAGTCTATCCTCCTCCTCAATCTCTGCTAGCCCACCCCACCCAAACCCTCTCCACACCACTGCCCCTCCCCACCTTCGCCCGTCCTGTTCCCTCTGCCTTTCATGTTGCTCTCCACGTATTCACCTGCAAAATTCATTTGTGTCGTCCCACATACAGATGTTAACTCCTCTGTAAGGACTTCCTCTCCTACGACTTCCCAGAGACAGTTACTAACCCGTCTGCTAGGTGGCCATAATTTGTTAAAACTTCTATTATACTCCCTGTATCTAGAGTCTGAATGCCTATGTAGATTAGATATTGATTAGTATGTATTGATAAATGTATATAGATTAATGTAGAGGGACAGGAACTAAATGTTTCTTCACTCTGTATCCCTAGGGCCAAACATGGTGCCTAGTATATATTGGCTGTTTGGAAACGTTTTGTAACAGAATGGATTGATATGTGAAAGAATGCCGTTCAAGTTTATGAGAGCAACTAAATATGGCTGCTGTCCTTGAAAAGAAGACATAAAAATTATGGGAGAAAATCTGGGAGAAGGTTTCCTGCCTTGAAGGGCAGGTACATTATTAAGAACACAGGTTATAAAGATAGACCAACTGGGTTTAAACCCTCCTTCCATGTTTACTACTTTTCCTCCATGCCTCAGTTTCCTCATCTAAGCCATGGGGGTTACAATGGCACCTCCCTCCTAGGGTTGCTGGGAGGACTGAATGAGCTGAGGTATGTGGGATACATAGAACAGTAAGCACCAAGGCACCCCAGCTGTCACTATCACTGCCTCTCTCCTGCCTGGTGTCTTAGGAGTCCTGCTCCCTGAAGGTCATATTAACTCATATTGGGAGATCATTAACTTCAAGGTGACTCCAAAGACCCTTCAAAAAGAAGGAAGTTAAGTGCCAGAGTTTCTCAAATGAGTAGAAGCCCTGGACTATGTTTTTCCTGAGCCATTGTCTTAGGGAGGTGTGACATGGAATGCAGAGCCATTGTAAGATGTGGCATTGTAGACTTTGGTGCAACTCAGTTCTGTTTAGTCTCAGTTCTTAAAGTTTGCCCCTGAAAGTATCCAATTTCAGAACAGGAGTGTGCATTCATTTTAGAAAACTTGAGTGCAAAGCAAGACTGTGCAATAATTATATATGCTACACCATGCTCCATACCAGGCCATGAGCACATAGTCTACACCATGCTCCACATCAGGTGATAAGCACATAGTCTACACTGTGCTGTGTAACCAGCAATGAGCACATTATCTACATCATGCTCCGTACCAGGCCATAAGCACACAGTCTACACCATGCTCCATACCAGGTGATAAGCACATAGTCTACACTGTGCTGTGTAACAAGTGATGAGCACATGGTCCGTACCATTCTCTGTACCTGGCCATGAGCACAGTCTACACCATTCTCTATGCCTGGCCATCTGTGCATAGTCTACACCATGCTCCATCCCAGACAACAAGCTGCTGCCTACTAGGTGATGTGCTCCCTCTGGAGGTGCAAAGGCAAACAAGGTGATGTAGAGCCTGGTCTCGTGAAGGAGAAAGATATTCATATTTCTATTAAATACCACAGGGAAAGTACTCAGAGCACTATGACAGAGTGACATACCTTAGGCTTGAGGGTCAGGTTTCTGTGGAGGTGACACATGAGCAGAGACTTGACAGTTGAGTAGGGGTCAGCTAGAGTAAGACAGGAAAGAGCTTTCTCCACTCGGGCCAGAATTAGCACAGGTCCTAAGGCAGGGAGTTTTGCACATGACTTCGGGACATTAGGCTAATGCCTGCAAGGGAGGAAGTAAGCAGAGGGAATGCAGGCTGTGTTGAGGACATTTTTCGCCTTACCCTAAGAATTATGAAAAATGACTGTAAAGTTTTTAGCAAAGTTGTGACTGTTTCGCTTCACAGAGTGGAAGAGGTGGAGGAGAAAATCACCTCTGTAGCCCTGTGGGACATGAAGACTACACTGGGGACCCTGATAACTGATGTTGTTATGCAAAGCCCAGCACTTTAGATGGAGCTTATATTTAGTTTAAAACCACCTTATGAAACTGAAAAATATTAGGGCTTTCCCGTCACATTCATCACTCTCATTGGTACTTCAAACCTGGATTCCGTGTCCTATCTGAAGGTCAGGGTAATGCCTGAGGCCGGCCAGCTGCTGGAGGCCACTTATCACCTAGCACGAGCTGCACCGGGTCCACTCTAGTTTAACTGCTATGAAGGGATCATTTTTCTTTTGGAAGTTATTCTAATCAAATATATCATCTCTTGCTTACTTTGGAGGTCCTGTCTCCTAGGATGTTATTAATTACTGCTCACAGAATTATTAATAAATGCTCACTATGCTTCCTAATTCTTTACTCAAACACATTTAATGAAACTTTCGGGTGTCATCAATGTTAGCTCCCCTTCCTGTCACCGCTGTTCGCTCTACCATGGATTCAAGCCACTGATGTATTTGTTTTCTCCATTAGCCACCTGGGAGCAGACTGGAGGGATGACTAGAAGAAAAAGACACCTCTACACCATTAGGTTTTCCATTTTTACTCCATTTTCTGACTCTTCCTTCATTCATCACTTACTCTGCCTTTCAAAATACCCATGTTCATTGACCCCAACAGAGAAATAACTTCATAAGCTCTCATCTGTTGTCTAAAGCTTCCTCCCCACACACCTGCTCTGAAATCATTCACCACAGAGCAACCTCCTCCACAAACACTTCCAGAACAAATGAATACACATAGCCTTTGTCTTTTGTGCCTTTGGCCTAGACAGAACACAGATCCCTAAATAGAAGTAAGAAAATGTATTCACTAAAGAACATCAAAACCAAGACACATAACTTATAATGTAGAGCTGGCCACTAAACTGAAAAGTAATTTTACCATAAACAGAAATGAATATATTTTCTACATGGAAAGCCCCTGACAGAGAGGCTATAAAAATCGCATTACTATTGTTACATATTCATGTGACTAGAAATGTATCAGTAAATAGACATGCAAGAGGCCATATATTCAGCACATATGGAGACCATATGTCTCAGGTTTTCTGGGAAAGAAATATTATGTCCTGTGTATCCATATGTACAGCAATCCTAGCTGAGCCATGTGTCCCAAATTTTGGCTGAGAAAATATGGCCACTGTAGTTAACATAAACAGTTACTGCAAAACCCAAGGATGTACCCAGTGATGGGTGTAGCTACAGTTGCTGCAGCAGGGGTTGCTGAGAGAGAAGAAGGCACAGAAAACAGCTCTGGGGAGCAGGGATAAAGTTTCTCATAATTATCACATGACACAGAAGAGCAATGAGTATTTTTTTTTTAACTTTTCAAAGACAGCAGTGCAGAAAAGAATTAGGCATGCTGCAGAAAACCATGTTGTAGTAAGCATTTTCAGATACATTTGCTTTGGAGTAAAGTCTCACCCTGGCATTGTGGAATTAGCAATTAAAGAACAGAAATAGCTAGAGCATTATAAATGAAGTTAATGAAGACTTTAAAGGCTGAACACTGAACAATTGCAGACACAGGCAGTGTGGAGTGACTTGGGTAAACACAGTACACAGACTGGCAATTTCTGGTGATTAATGCAAGTGGTCAGGAGCAATCTCACCAAACGGACAGGAAAGGGAATGGGCATTTTCCTAGTTATTCCCGAGATGAAAGGACTGACTGTTAATACCAGGATTATCCTGTAAGCTCATATATTTGATAGTATGTGTATTCATGTCTAAACTAACCATTTGGTGAAGTACTAATAATTTTTTTGGTTAATACCTTTGTAAGAAATCATGGTTCAGAGTTCAGCCTCTGGAATCATATTCCCTGATTTTGAGACCCAGCTTCACCAATCACAAAATACTAGGCAACACTATAAACTTCAGCTTCCTCATCTGGAAAATGGAAAATAATTATAGTAGCTACCTGTGTAAAGGTAGTAAATAATTTAACCTGGGCCAAAGAGGTCTGGTCTTTGCCTTTGGCTCCTGGGAGGCAATCGCTAAGCCCTCAGAAAGTCCTGCCTGATTAACATGTCTTTGTTTACCTGGGTACCTTGGGCCCCAGACAGTCTAAGAGTGTGATTTAGGGACGGGGTCTGGGGTCACATGTATCAGCTCAACCTCACAGGGACTGAGACTGAGGTCAGCCAGGTCTATGTGACTGAGACCCAATAAAAACTCTGGACTCCAAACTTGGGTAGGTCCATGGGTTGGCAATACTCTGTGCATTTTGTCACTCATTAGTGCTGTCTGTGACTCCACTGGGAAGAGACAACTGGACGGTCCACATTTCGAACTTTGCTAGACTCTAGCCTCTATGCCTCTTCCCTGGCCAATTTAAATCCTTTTGTTGTAACAAACTATAACCATGAGTATAACAGCTTTTAGTGAGTTTGTGAGTCCTTCTAGCAGAATATCAAAACAGGGTGGTGATGGGGATCCCAAAATATGCAATTGATGTCAGAAGTAAGAGTGGTCTTGGGGACTGTTTCCTAACTTTATATTATCCCTTTCACTTGTAATGAGGATTAGACAAAACAGTCTGTGCGATGTACGTTGCCTGCATTGCTTAATAAATACTGTTGCTGCTGCTACTGTTGTGTTTGCTAAAATCCTGAACTGGGAAGTCCTTAGGCATCATTAAGGAAAGTTGTCTTAAAGGGGTTTGTCCCAAAAAGCATGTTGGATCACCATTCTCTTCAAGCAAGTAGACCACAGAGCCTCCTCAGGGGCACCATAAAGAAGAGGACCTTAATGTATCACTACCTAATTTTGACCATGACCCACTCTGATTTTTGGATATTTTCATTTCCCAAAGATCTCCTTTGAAGAAAGCACTCCATGAGTAAAAATGTCTCTAAAAAACCACTCTAAGCTGCTACTCTACAGAATCCTGCCTGGATCAGACCTACTTGCTCTTGCAATTGATCTAGGATTGATACATATAAACAAGAAAACCTCATACATAAGGTTGCATTTTACAAACTATTAGTTATGATTTTATTTTCCATAAGTTTAAACTGCTTTAGATAGAAATGAATCAATTTTACTTGTGAATCTGACTCACCAATACAAAACACTTTGTAGCAGTTTGAATGATAACCCAAAGACAGGGCAATTGTCTGAACTGACCTGGTGGTGTGAGAAGCCTGTCTCCCCTGCCAAGTTCCTTGTAGAGACTGCAAAATGATTTTAATGTGAAAGTAAGTGAAGTGAAATGTAACTGAAATCTGTTGAATCAAAAGATCTAGGATACTGCAGACCAAATACCTAGCACTGATTCCCTCTACTGTCGTGCATGAAACAGAAATCACACACACACAATCACACCACGAGACACCATTTGCCACTGGCGCTCCAGCCTCTCTGCCTTGACGGTGGGTGTCAGGAAACATGAGAGAAGAGTCATCCACAGATCACTCTGGGCAGAGGACTTCTTGCTGCTGAAATCAGTTTAGAAAAATCCCTCTCACCTAAGTTGACCCAGCCAACCTTTTTAGCAGGAACTAATAGGCAGCTCACCAGATAGAGCATTTTGCAGGTGACATTAGAAAAACACATGGATACTAAAGGAAAGGCACAGCTGTCTGAATTTTTAGCTACATGAAAAGAAATGCTACTGATGAAATCCGTGTATTGGGGGTGGGGGGGGAATGCTCCATAACTTAAAGACCAAACTTTGAACATTTGCAGGTAGAAAGACTGGTAATTCTGTAATTAGAAGATCAGTCACAAGAAACGTGCAATAAGAAACTCCATAGTCAAGTAGCTTTCAGACATGCCCACTGTTCATTATCCTCCAGGAAAACCATCATGGATGGGGAGTCCAGTTCCTGGCCAAAAGCTCTTGTGTGATATTTAGGGCCTGTCTGTAGCCAATTACAAAGGTTTCACCTGGCAGACCTCACAAGGGAATCTGTCCCCCCACAGGAGACGTGGTACATAGTGGGGCATTGCTGTCTCTGGAGTGAGCTGCAGGCAAGGACTTGGACCCTCCAGCCAGCCAGGCTCTTACTCATCTGCAGTCGTTGCCCAGGCACCTCCATTCCAAGACCTTTTTATCAGGGGCCATCAACAAAGCCCTTCGTGGGGTACCTCTGGGAGACCTCCCTATAGGAGGAGGGCAGAGGGAGCCCTGAAGACACTTTCTCATTACTTGGTATTTTTCCAGTTTTAGCCTTTTCCCCTACTCCTTCCAACCCTGACCACAAGTGCATAAAACTGCCAGAGCCTTTTGCTTGGGGATCTCTCATATGAGAGGACTCCCACATCTGTGCTAATTCACCTGACCTTCTACCACGTGCTGTTGCACAGGGAAAATGAAACTGGGAGCCAGCACTTCCTTGGTTCAGCTCTGGGGTTGTACCATTGCAGTAGTGATTAAAGGCTGGACTCTTACTATCATCCTGGCTTACGATCTTCATCAGCTACTCCAACAACTGGCCACTCAGCTCTCTCCAACTCGGCTGAGCCCCTGACAATGCACATTAGAGTATTAGAGGCTCCAAGAAATTCTGTAGTAAAGAAATATATTTAACTAAGTGTATTAGTCAGGGTTGTCCAGAAAGACAGAACCAATAGCTATGTCTATAAATATATGAGAGGGGATTTATTAGGGGAATTGGCTCACACAATTATGAAGGCTGAAGAATCTCATAATAGGCTGTCTGCAAACCGAATGCTGGTACTATGGCTCAGTCCAAGTCTGGAAGCCTTAGAAGCAGGGAAGCCGATGGTGTGATTCTCAGTCCAAGGCCAAGGGCCTGAAAGCCAGAGTACTGCTTGTGTAAGCCCTGGAACCCAAAGGCTGAAGAGTCTTAAGTTTTCATGTCCACGGACAGGAGAGAAGAATGTATTCCAGCTCCAGAAAATAGAGCGAGAGAGTTGCCTTTCCCTCTGTTTTGGTTCTCTCTGGGACCCCAGTAGATTGGATGGTGCCCCCCCATACTGAGGGTGGATCTCTCCCACTCAGTCCACTCAGGGTCTCATGCTAATCTCCTCTGGAAACACCCTCACAGACACACCCAAAGGTAATGCTTTACCAGGTTTCTATGTATTCCTCGATCTCATCAAGTTGACACCTAAAATCAACCATCACACTAGGCATTTTACAAATGTAATTGACCATGGGGCACTTTTGTTATACAATACCTATCAATAATATTCTTTGTGAAATACAGAATTTTAGTATCAACTCTGATATAAGAAATTGACTACTCCATAAATTGCTGTAGACCATATCGGCCACACAGACACACTGGGGACAATGAACAAAAATGTGCATTGGAAACCAGAAACTGCCTAAAACATCTCTGGCTATGTATTTCACAAGCAATCTAATTTGAAAGGATGCATTTCTAATACCAGGACCACATTAAGGTTAATGACCCTTGGATATTCCTATAATCAGTTCTATTCTCGAGTGTACTGTTAATAAACTATATACTCAATTACAAAGAATGGATTAATACTTATTGGAAAATATTTGAGTTACTTGAGTGGTTTGTATAAGGTCCCGAATCAAAGAAGCCCTTCAGATTCTAGACTAGACCTAACTAGTACTAGAGTAGGGTAACTAGTAGCATAATTGGCAATCATATTGGATCAACCAGATTAACTGCCTCTTTAACAGAAAGCAGAACCATGGGTGTCATCTGGTGGATATGCCATCTCCCTTTAATTACACAATGAAGCCCTAAGGGGGTCCACAATACACAACAAAATGCACCACACTGTGAAACCCAGTTCAGCACCAATCAGTGGATGCACCACTACTTGTTACGGGCCTGGGTGCTAGAAGTGATCTAAGTGGACACAGCAGACTCCAAAGAGTGTAAAGTCCTACTGAAGATATAAAGCATTCTCATGAGACACATCAAAATACATGAGCAGAAAGAAGACTGCAAAGTGTCATGTGAATGGTACCAACGTTACTTTGAGTTCAAGAAGTGAGAAGTCATCATGAGCTGGAACACGTTTCTAAAACTGTTTCTGTGCCTCTGAGTCTGCGGAGAATGGAGCTCCAAAGAATTGAGAGAGGAAGGACTCTCTGTACTTAGCCCTGAAACTCTATCTCTGAGCTGACATCCCAGCATGATGCAAAAGGATATGGTGCTGAAAAAATCATTATCTTCTAGAAGAGGTCCCAGCCCCGGGTCTCACACCACAGTGCTAGGAGCAATTGGAGAAGGTATAAAATTGACTCATTAAAATGACAGCATAAGAAATTTAGTAGGAGCCACATAAAAGGCGAGATAAAAGTTTACTGAGCCCATGAAGCTTCATGAGAACGGGAAAGGAAGCTGGAGGAGATAGCTTCTCACAAGAGAGCATGAGAGGGGCCGAGCCACTGGCCAGCCGCAGGGACTGCTCTCCTGGCACACTGTTCTCACTCCTCCCTGGCCCCTTCCCCGCTTCTTAGAACACTTGTGATTACACTAGGCTCAGCAGGGCAATCCAGGACAGTATCCCCATCTTGAGATCCTTAACCTAATCTCATATACAAAGTCCCTTTTGCCACATGAAGTAACATCTTCACAGATTCCAGATATTAGGACATGGATGTCCTTGAGGGGCTATTACTCTGCCTCCCACATTTGACTTCCCGGAACTTCATGTATGTAGGGAATTTGCTGTCCAACATTTCCAGGCTAATGTTGCCCAGCCAACGTCTTTTTAACCGGATACACAAGAACAGGCTTAGACCCTCCTGTGGCCTTGCTTGTCACCACCAGAGGAGAGCAGGCAATTTGTTTCCTTTTAGGAAAAGAACGGAGAGCAGGCCTACCCAGTTAAATGGTATGAGTGATCTCACATTTTTGGTGGGAAGAGATGACAGTAAATTAAAACACAAACCGTGCATAATTACTCTTTATCCACTTGATTACTTAGCACAAACTGACTTCATAACACGCAGGAATTTAACCTCAGGATTCTAATTAACGTTCATAAATGAACCTTGCATGGTTAATTCATTACATAAAATATTTACTCCTTGAGGTTCTCTTTTTACTTTAATTCTCATCATGTATAAATTATGTTATTGCAGATTTATTAGTAAATCATTCATAGTTCTATGGGTTGAGCCAAAGTAATTACCATCAACCTACTTTGTAGCACCGTAGTTAAGCACTAGAGTTATTTTGTATGTTTAACTTTTACAATCATGGCAGCCCTGCTGTCTCACTTCACAATCAACAAGTGAAGTTCTAAGATGAAAATAATCATTATTTAACCCCAAAATTCAGTGTGTAGAATTAACAAAGCATAAAGTCTAAATTTTGAATGGAATTTTGAAATTCTTAAATCAGAATCAGGAGGAAAATTATCCAGATTATCTTAAATAAGGCAAAAATCTCTCCTGAAGTCGAAATGCTAAATGTCTTCTTTCCGTATTTCATCAAAGCCTGTGCCGCACCGATCACATCCCCCAACTGACACAGAAGTGAGTTTGCAAGATTAGAGCAGCCAGGCTCAGAATCAGAAAGGTCTAGACTGAAAAAGTGCCCCAACTTGGGAAGAACCACACGCTATCTCTATGTTTGTCACCTCCTAACAGTGACAAAGAACTGAGCTTAAGTCTCATTATCTGCAAAATAAAGGGGTTATGCAGATAACTTGAGAAAGCCTTTCCAACTGTCACTCTGGATACTATTGTTCTAAACAGGCCAGTGAGCAGGTGTTTTCTAGTCTTTGTCCTTTACAAAGTGGATCACACAGTCCTAGAGATTGTAGCCACAGGGACCCCATGCTGAAGGACGTGTTGGTTACAGTATCTCACTCGGCCTTTTCTCTCTCTCTTTCTTATTCCCTGTGATCCAGTTACTGAGCATCTTATGAGTGTCTAAGGACTCCATAACATCCTCTGATAAATGGAGCCATTTATGTTTTCATGAATTGGCTGTATATTTTTTTGCATTTAGGCTTCTCTTTCCCACTTCCTTCTATAATGTGTGAGCCCAGTACTCAAATCTGTGTGAATCCATTCATCTTCTTCCCCACTAAGTTATTGGCCTGTGAATCTGTACGTTTGAATTCTTTTCCTTTTCTTGTAAGGGAACTTCTCAGGGTAGAAATTCTCGGTAATCCTTCCCTATTTCTGCAAGTCTAATCTTCTTTTTGTTTGCAAACAACTCTATTTCTGGACGATCTCCTTCTTAAGAATAACTTTCTAGTATCTTCCAATAGTATGGTACTAAGAAATAAACTTCTTTTCAACCTTATTCACGTATCCCCAGAGAAACATGGTAGAATTCTTTGGACATATCACTTGGGAAAAAACATTTGTGAATGGCTTCTAAATTAGGCCAGACTAGACTCTGCCACAGTAACAAATAAACCCCAAATCTCAGTGATTTAACAGAAGTGAATTTTCTCACTCACACGGCATTGAGGAACTTCAGGGCATCTCTCTATGTGGCTATTCATGGATCCAGGCTACACTCTTCAATATGTGGCCACCTGGGTTGCTCCAACAGGGAGGAAAAAAATAACTTAGAAAACTCACACAGGCTCTTAAGACTCAGACTAGAAGCTCCCATGTCACTGCCCCAGGGACTTAGTGGCTGGATCCAGTGGTTCTGCTGAACTGTAAGAGGCCTGTGAAGTGGAGTCTTCTCGGCCGAGTCAGTAGCAGAAAGCAGGACCTTAGTGAGCACTAGCCATCTGTCATCTTCCCAGTAAGGAAGGAAGATGCTGGTGACCCCGACAGGAAGGAATCCTGACTTTTCCCCAATGTACGACTTCTGGGTGCTTTTGTGTATAAACTGTGGCCATCAGAAAAGCCAAGAAGCCCAGCACCAAGTTGAGAACAAGGAGACAATCGGGTACTTTGAGTGGCAGCAGGGCTGCATGTGGAGCTGGACAGTGAGCCCCAGAGCAAGAGCAAGGGGGTCAGTGAACAGTACCAGAGGAAACAGGCAGGGGAGTGGTAAACAGCCAGGACAGCAAGACTCTCCACTTTCTCTGTCACTCTGGGTGTAAAGGACATTTGAATTGGGATATTAGAGGAAAAGAGAATGTTCAGCTTCCAGATACCATCTACTGACTCAACACTCGTATTAATTTTGCTTACTTTAACTTTTTAATAACCCTTTTTTATGAGTACCAGCAAGGAGTGTGAGCACTTTCCTGCATGGCCAGTATTCCCTGAGGTGCTGGAAAAGCAAGGGCCACACAAGTGATGTATTCAGAAACGAGGATCTGTTTTGCTCTAGCCCTCTGAAATAGTCATTCCACCAAGTAACTTACCACAGGAGGAGGCTGTATTAGTTCGTTTCTGTTGCTGATGCCCTTCTGTTGCCCTGAAGGTGGGCAATTTACAAGAAAATGAAATTTCTTACAGTTTGGAGGCCAGGAAGTCCAAGGCCCAGGGAACACATCTGGTGAGGGCCCTCTTCTTGGTGGTGACTCTCTGCAGAGACACAGGGGTCACATGGCAAGAATGGGCTGAGCAGAACTAATCTGCTAACTTGCTCTCTTTACTAAGCCATCAGAACCACACCCATGATAACTCATTACTTAATAAATGGGTTAATCCATTCATGAGACTCATGGTCTAATCACCTCACAATCCAATCACCTCTCAAGGGCCCCACCTTTCAAATACCAATATTGGATTTCCTACCCTCTTAACATTGTTACAGTAGAGATCAAGTTCCAATACACGAATTTTTGCAGGATACATTCAATCCATAGCAGAGGTAAAGGTTTCACCTCGAGCAACAGCCCATGGCAAGTTGGACCAGTGACTAAGCGGCGGGTTACCACAGTGTCTTGGGGAGGCTACACTTGCCACCACTTGCAGCAGCATGAGTCTATCCTGCCAGCCACAGTGGGAGCTGCCACCCAGACCACTGTGCCTCTCTGCTCAGAGATGCCCTCATGTAGCACACCTCTGTTCTCCTGAGCCTCCTGCTTTAGGAGTTGCCAAAGGATAATTAGGATCTTCTAGGAGCAGTTCAGCAAGGAATAGAATGAGGTAGTGAGAGAACAAGGTAGTGAGAGAGAGAAGGGGTAGTGTTCACCCCTCCCCTACCTTGTCCTCAAGCAAACACACCATGTGGTACCACCCAACTGTGGCCAAAGCTAGAAGTCCTCTACCTGCTCACGTATGCAGTAAAATAGGAACTTTCCCAAGAGCCATGTGGAACTCTGGGCTTCTGGCAGGAGCAGAGGGCAGCTGTCTGTACTGTATTACATGGTTTGGATGCCTGGTAGACTAGATCACCTCCAGAGCAGGGTTGAGAAACCATGGCAGGGTGGCTGGCAGCCCTTAGACCAGCCTGTGGATGATGTCTTCTGGTTCATGCAACCACCCTGAGCCAATCAACTATGGCCACAATAGTAGCTGGGATTGCCCATATAACAAAGCAATAGTAACAACGACAAAAAAAAAAAGTAATAAGAAATAACTAACTACCAAAATGTCATTGCACACTGTTACTGAACCCAAGTATTCCTGTCTGTCCCATTCAAAAACCCTGGCTTGGCTCACCAAAATCTGTTATCCTAGGGCATTCAGCTCCTGGCTTGGCTTGCCAAAATCTTGTTACTGAACCCAAGTCTGGCTGCCTGCCCAAACAAAAACAAACTGCCCAAAAGTCAAACTGTTGGTAGAACAGGAAGTTGGCTTTATTCAGGAATACCGGTGACCTGAGGGAGATGTTAGGTAAACATGAAGGAGAATGGCCAGACTAGAACCATCTCCAAGACTCAGATCTACTGAGGGGTTCTTTAAGAGCGAGTTGAAGGAATGGAACATGGGAAGTAAAAAGCAGGAGGGAGGGGGATGTGTAAGGGGCCAGGTGCACATTCTCACCAAGGCTCCGTCTGGTTTCTGTTCCCATCCTTGCTGTTATCTTAGGGTCCTGCAGGATTATGATTTGCTTCAGGGTGGAATTTATTGAAGTCTTCCTTGGTTTCTCAGGGTCTGGATAGTACATGTCTCGTGGCAAGTTTACAGCTCCAGGCTGATTAGAAAACAACTTTACATTTACATAAATTATGTCATCCTGCCCTGTAACCAAGGTTCAAAATGTCAAATAACCATGGGAAAAGAGGGAACTCAGAGAAATGCATGCCAAGAGAAAAAAAAAATGTCCTTCTAAAGCCCATGAGGTTTTAGGTCCCAACATGGCTTCAGTCTTGCTCACTCCAGCAATGTGGCCACTTCATCATGTGCTCAACCTTGGTTCACCCAGCAAATTGAGGAGCCAGAAGTACAATACATTAGGTATCCTGGAAGGAGATTAACTACCATATAAAGGGCATGGTCCCTGCCCTCAGGGGGTTCTGCATCCCTGATTTCACCAACTGAATATTTTCGTATTTATTAATGAGATGAAATGGCTATAAATTCACATTCATCTGCCTTCCTAACTAGTAAAACGACCAACAGCATGCTTATTAAAATCATCTGTCTCACATTTGTGTCAGGATGCATTAAAATTATAATTAATCTCTCAAGTATTATTTCTCAGATTTTGTCCTAAGAAGGGACAATATTATTTCTGCCAAGCACAATATCTTGCTACCTAAACATCTCTCCCTATTCTCCTATGTGACTCCATTCTCCAAGGTCCAGATCAAATCCTACCTCTTCTCTGATGCCTTCTTACACTGCCCAGATGTCTTCTTTCTCTGACCTACGATAGCATGGACTTCTCGGGTAATTTACTGGTTGTCTTTACATGTGATTATATCTTACCATGCCTATTGGAGTGTAAAATTTGTAACGGTAAAAAGTATCAAATATACTCATCCATAGTATCTAGTACAATATGTTGCTAAGAGTAGTGTTCAAAAAGTAGTCGTTAATTGATTGAACTAATTAAGAGGAACTTAGGGCCATTAGCAATTGTATATGATTATTAGCAAAACAGGATGGAGCTGGAGAGAATAGAGTTCCAACTGAGCTCTGCTCCTTACCAGAGATGTAACCCTGGGCAACTTCACCACTTTCAACATCAGCTTTCATATCTATAAAAAGAAATAATGATGCCTGCGTAAAAGGTGATTTTGAAGATCATGCGGATGCTAACATTTTTGAAGATGCTATCAGTTAGCTACTCAATATTTATTCTCTCCCTCTTTCTTACTGGCAAAATCCTAATTTTGTTCAATGTGACATGATACTCAGTTAACACACCCACCCTCACAGACTCAGTTCTAGCTAGTGAGGCGCAGGCAGAGGTTTGCTAGGTACTTCTGAATTTTTTTTTTTTTCGTGAAATAGATACTACTTATTCTTCTTCCTCCTTCTCCCCCTCTTCTGCTCTTTGTCCTCCCTCCTTCTTCCTTTTCCTTTCTGCATCTTCATCATCATCTTTCTTTTCCTGCCTGGAATGTGGATGTCACATTGGAGGAAGTGCCCCTGTTTCGTGGCATGAGACGAAAATTATCATTAATTCATCAAACAGTTTGAAGAGGCTACAGTGTACCATGTATTGTTCTCAGTGTCTCAGGGAACAAAAAGGAAAACATGGAGCTTACATCCTAGTGGACGAGGTGACAATAAACACAAAAGGTACATTATACAGTATGTTAGATCCTGATAAATACTGTGCAGGGTGGGGAAAGAGAAAAAAAATAGATTGAAATGGTGGGGCATTAGCAAGTATAAATAGTGTGGAAAAGGTGGCCCTTGCTGGAAGGTGATTTTAGGGCAAAGACTTGAAGGAGATGAGGGGGGAAGCTGCGCCACTGTTCAAGAGAGGAGCAGGGGTGGATAGCCAGTGCCCTGAGTGGTCTGAAGATGGAAGGAAGACAATGTGGCTGGGGGAAGAGGGAAGATAATGGGGTTAGAGAGGCACAAACACCAGATCTTACAGGGATGACAGGTCATTGGAATAACTCTGGCTCTCATACTAGCAAAATGAGAAGGGACTGAAGGGTTTTGAGCAGAGTAGTAACATACCCAATGCATGTTTCTGAAAGGTCATTCCAGCTACTACATTTTGAATGTTCTACAGGGAGGCATGAGTAAAAACGGTGGTTCTTGCAAGATCCAGTTGGGCCAGGCTGGAGCAGTGGAGGAAATAATTTGATAGAGGATATATTTTGAAAGTAAAGTCACTAGAATTTCCCAAAAGATCAGATGTGGGCTGTGAAAGACAGAGGGACATCCAGAACAGCTCTTCTGAGGTCATGGCCTGAAGAGCTACTGAGATAAGGCAAACTGGGGAAGCAGGGTTGGGAGGGAAACATCAAGAGTTAGTTTTGGAAATATTGGGAGTTAGACATCTAGTAGACATCTAAAGGGTGTTGTCGCATAGGCAGTTGAGAGTTTGACAAAAGGTATAAATTTGGGAGTCACAGGCACATACTTCATAATGAGATCATCAAGAAGTAAGTCTAAATAGGGGTCCCTGGGTTGGGAGGCACCAGGGAGAAAAGAACAGCAAGGAGGCTGAGAAGGAAACACCACTGCCGCACATAATGCTGAGAGGGTGCATCAAGGTGAGGCAGGGAACAACTCTGTTAAATGCTACTGAGGGGTCAAGTAAGATGGGCCTCAGACTCCACCACCGGACAGAGCAATGTGGAGGTCGTCACTGCTCTTGGGAACAGTTTTGGTACAGTGATGGGGGGTGAATAAGAGAGAATGAGAGGAGGGGGGTTGGCAACAATGAACAACTCTTTCAGGGAGTTTTGTTGCAAAGGTCAAAAGAAAACAGGTCCGTCAGTAGTTGGAGGGAAAGTTGAGTCAATAGATGTTCTGCAGCTGTTTATCATTTCAAGAAAGGAGAAATAGCACCATTTGGGTGTTGACGGCAATGACCAAATACAGAAGGAAAAGCTGATACTGTTGGAGAGGAGAGAATTTTAGGAGAGATTCCTTTAGGTAAAGAGTGATGGAATCTCAAGCAGAAAGGAATGGATTCAGCTAAGAGCATGAGCAGTTCGTCGAAAGCAATGATCCGACAACTTTCCTGTACAGCAGAATCACCTGGAGGGATTGTTGAAACACAGATTGCTGGCCCCACTCTGGAGTTTCTGATTCCTGGGTTCTGAATGCGACCTGAGAACTTGCATTACTAACAAATTTTTAGGTAAGGGTGCCACAGCAGGTCCAGGGACCACCCCTTGCAAAGCTGTGATAGCAGTAGATGGGAAGGCAACATGTGTAGGCACCTGGAGAGATGTGGAAGAGGAAGTGTGTGGAGATTATCTTCAGAGTTCTTCAGTTTGCTTTTTAAGTGAAGTAAGAAGCAAGGTTGTTAGCTAAGAGTGAGTAGGGGGATAAGGTGTTAGAAGTTTGACGAGAAAGCAGGTGGTGTGATAAACCAAAGCCACATGCTAAAAGTGGTAGCACACTCAGGAATCTGGGACTTCAGTGACATCACCATATCAGTCTTCAACTGCTCGACTGTAGGTTTTCTATTCATGTGAGAAAAGTAAGCCCTTATTTGGTTAAGCCACTTAACTATCCACTGCACATAGCCCAACGAAATACCTCACCTATGCAAGGTCCTACCATTCAAGCTTTCAGCACAGTGCCTGTGAGTGCCACACCTAGAACAGGTAATGTTCAGTAGCGTTTGGTTGGTCTTTAATATTGTTAACACTGACTGCTACAGAAAAGTAATATTTTAATGATTCTAAACAAAGGCAAATCATTTCATAAAAATATGAAGGCACTGAGATTTTTACCCTACTTAGAAGCAATAAGCCAACCTGTTACTATTTCATGGATGCTGGGAAAAGACATGGCCTCCTGGGTCAGAAACAAAGGACTGTATTACTTGTGGCAAGAGCAGTAGCCAGAGCTTCTTGTTCTCACTGGTTGCCCATGCCCCCAACATCCCACGCTGGGGACACAGCAAGCTTAAATGATTAGCTACACGTAGGGTGGCTGCACTACAAGAAAAACCCAGGGCCCAGCCCTTTTTGAAACACTGTAGCGAGCAGCCAGCAAGCTAGTCCCCCTCCCCCTTTGGAGCAAGCAATGGCATGGAAGTGAGGTTGTGGTCTCCCTCACCTCCTGTGTGTCCAGCGCCAGAAATCAGACAGATGAACCCTGCAGTCTGGCACACTCAGCAAGATGTGGTCATAGCCGACCACCTCCCCAAACAGCCTCTCAGAAGTAAAATATTTTCACATTATCACATAAGATATTCTGAAAAGCTCTGGATAGTGCGACACATTCAGCCAAACTGCATTTATGGGATTTGTTTATGGTTGCAGCAATGTTAAGATATTGGCAAAAGGTTTACATGCCTTCAAGAGGCTGTCAGAGTTATCACCAATGATCTTGCTTTCCACTGATGCCCAGGACCCAACTCCACTCCTGACTGAATTATCTGCAGCACTGACTTGCTTGCATTACAGCCAAGTGCTTGCCTTTTAGAAAACACTAAGGCACTTTTGCTGAGTCAAGACATACTAAATGTGTTATTAGTTGTTCATGAGGTACAACTTGTTCCTGGTTGTTTAAGATTTCTGAGAAAAGTACACAATGCTATAGATATTATGGCCAGTATAAAACATTGTTGAGGCTTAGAAATAAAAATACACAGTCAGCTTTACAACTTAGAGCCAAATCCAATAGAGTTTGCAGTGCTGCATTGTAAGAGAAATCCTGTGGATTCTTCTAATATTTGGCACCACTAAAATGTACAGTATTTAAGAAATATTTCCGAAATCCTGTGGAAAAGATTGAACAGTTTCCATAAATGGAGATAAATGAGGTGTGATAGAGCATTGCCTTTGTTGGGAAAATACAGGGAAATGGTCAGGGGCCCTCAGATGTTCAGAATCTTGCTGAGCATGTGATGTAAATGTGCACGTGTGCCCAGGTGTTCCTTGGCTATTGTCTAATGTAATAGCACATGTGCACCCAGGTGTCCTGGGTTATGGACTTAAGTATAAAGGATGAGTGGCTCTGATCCACAGTGCCCTCCCACCCCCGGTGACGGGGAGAGGCCCACAGGGAGGCCACTACTGCTGCTGGAGGCTGTCATTGGCAGCTGTTGCTCCCCATGCACTGGGATGCCCTGAGAAGGCCACCACTACTGCTGCCGCTGGATCTGCTGTAAGCTGCTGCTACTGCTACTGCTGAGGACTGAGCTCGTGTTGTCTGCTAGTGGCTCCCAGGATCTTTCCCAGTTACCTAGAGTGGACCTGCATGTGAGGGGTCTATGACCCAGCCTGGCATGTGAGGGGTCTGGTGACCATCTGTACAATGGGTTTGAAGGGTCTGAGCCCTAGCGCTGACAATACAAATGGAAATTTAGTATAACTAAAATAAGTTTATTTTATGAAAGTCATGTAGCAATACAATTAGCATAGCTATTGCCTCAACCCTAATCTGACAACTGGCATAGTTGGGTAGCTTTACAGCCTTCTATTCTTGTACATATTTTGCACATGAAAAAAATTATTTTATTTTATTTTATTTATTTTTATTTTATTTATTTATTTATTTTTTTAATTTTTATTTTGTCGATATACATTGTGGCTGATTATTGCTCCCCATCACCAAAACCTCCCTCCCTTCTCCCTCCCCCCTCCCCCCCAACGTCCTTTCTGTTTGCTTGTCCTATCAACTTCAAATAATTGTGGTTGTTATATCTTCTTTCCCCCCCACCGGTTTTGTGTGTGGAAAAAAATTATTTTATAAGTGAATGGCATAAATATAAAAATGTGTGGTGACCTAGATGATGAAAATAACATTTGGAGCAAGATTTAAAGAAATTCTATCATGGAAATGCAATAGTGGGTGTATAAGTTAGAGTTCAACAACAGAAGAAAACCCAGCAGGATAAATATATATCCCACTAGTATGTGTTTATTGTACATATATATAACAAATAATTGAATTACTTAATTATGGAGACTGGCTAAGAAGCCTGAAGTCCACAGGACAAACAGTAAGATCACAAACAGGCTGGACCCCATGAGCACGAGCTGAAGTTTGTAATCCAAGGCAGACACGTAGGGTAAGAAGGAACCATCAGTGGGCTGGAGCCCCACAGCAGAAGCTTGGAATCTGACTTCAGGGAGGGCTTCTTTTAAAGGGCTACCATCTGATTAGGTCAGGCCCACCCTGGATAATCTCCCTTTTGAGAGATTATCAAAGCTAACTGATAAGAGACTTTAACTACATCTTCAAAGTCCATTCACAGCAGCATCCAGAATAGTATGGGATTGAAAAATTGGAAAAAGTTGTGTGCATGCTACAAAATAGCTACCGCCTCCCTGCAGCCCACACTAACTGGAAAAATTCTAGACAGGAAATTCCAGAAAGCATGGTTCAGCCTAGCCCAGTCGACATATCACAGCCCAATCACAGTGTGGAAGGCCTAGGTTCAAATCCCAGATCTGTAGTACCTGGGTGAACTTGGGACGTACTTGGGTTCCATCACTTCATCCATAAACTGGGGACAATGACATAAGTGTGTGTGAGCACACACATGTGTTTCTAAGTAGCTCCCTTTTCCTAGCTTCCAATCAGCTTTCTCTCCATCTTCTAGAATAAGCCTTTAACCTCCAAGAATTAGCTTGCCCAGAACATTTCATGAAGATATGTAACTTCACCATGAAGAGCTTTTCCAGATACATTTCCCTAACATTCTAGTTGTACCTGTTCTACGCTCCATCCATAACCTGATCCACTGCATAAAGATCCCTCCACTTAGCTTTTGCTGGACCTTTTCTCTCTATTCAGCCCCTCCAAAGGGAAACTTGGCTTTTTATATTTTTTCACTTATGATCCAAACAGAAAATTCCAGGCAAACCATGAGTTCTTCTAAGGAAGGGTTTTATAGATCATTACTCATTAATGCAGGGAACACTATTGTGGGGAAAATAGGATAATTTAGTCAGGCTCCCTCGACATTTCCTGTAAAAAAAGTGTGGGTGGAGTTAGTGCACATGTGTACCAATGTATCTTTTTAGGTAATTGCTTTTGTGTGTGTTTGGCATTCAGTTAGTTGGCAGAGCTGGCCAGCAGAGCTCACATCTGAAGGTAGAGTATGTTTACTCTGCTGGCAGCTTGCTCAGTTTGAGATTTTCTTTGGACTTTTCCAGTAGCAATTGAGTTTCTGAGTTTCTCCTTTGTACTGCCTAGCTCCTAGATGTGTGTGTGCTCAATAAAGACTATTCCTTCTTCAACCAAGCCTCCAAGAACCATTTTGTCCAGTGACCTAGCTCATAGACCTGCGAGTGAAAGGTTTGTGAATGGGCTCCAGGGGTCTGTGAGCTCCAGACCCTAGCTCTAGCTCGACAACTGTCTTAAAAGCCAAGTATCGTCTGAAAAAAATCACTCCATTGCTCAAAATGTAGTCCTCCCAAGTTGCTTTCCATGTTTTAAATACAAGTGGCTCTGCAGCAAAGACCTCCCTGGGGCCGAGCCGTACCTGGCTGACTCACCCAGGTATTAGCACTTAATAGAGAAATTCACACAAAGAGGAAACCCATGTCAATTAAGTCTATCAGGCATTTTTCAAACTCCAGCATGCTTCACAGTTGTGAAAAGTATTTTCCCCAGTAGACAGGACTTTATGAGGTGTAGCAAAATACAATAGACTAGTTGCATTAGTTCTTGAGTCTAACTGACTACACTTCTGAAATAGAAAAACTTCCACATTCATCTCATGTAAATTTAGAGAAAAACCCTTCATGAGGTGGGCACCCTCTCAGTCATTACCAGCAAGACCTATGACTGCAGTGTATTAGTCTGTTTTTGTTGCTTATAAAATAATACTTGAAACTGGGTACTTTGTAAGAAAACAAAATGTATTGCTTACAGTTTCAGAGGCTGTGAAGTCCAAAGTCCAGGGAACATATCTGGTGAGGGTTTTCTTTGGTAGTGGCTTTACAGCAAAGCAGAGATCTTACATGGTAGAACATAGTGTGTTGGAGAGAAAGAGAGCCCCTCATGCACTCTCCTTTTAAAGCCCCCAGAACCACGCCCAGGACCTCCATTAATCCATCAACTTAATCACCTCTTCAAGGCCCTTTTCAATTACCTTAACAGGATTTCCCACACTCAACAATTACAGTGGGGATTAAGTTTTGGGAGGACATTCAATCCAAGGCATGCAGTAAGGAAATCAAGCTTTCTCTGTTCTAAAAGCCCCAAAGAAGGCATCTCCAGGGTATGTATTTTCTTTCTGTTCATTGTGGCAAAGACACATCAGTGAAGTGGGAAATTAGGTCTTGATTAAATCACAAAAACACCTGAACACACTGAACCAACTCATCTTGATAATATATAAAACACTAAATTTATTTAAAATTTTATCAGAGAAAACTAAAATTTCTATCGTCAAAAAAAAATCTTTGGAACACAGTCAGAAAAGTTTCACAAAAAAGACATTATAAACATAGAACTTCAAAAAAATGAGTGGCACGGTCAGCATTTCAAAGGAAATTTAGACTTTACAGGAACATTATATCATACATATATTAATTACTCTAAGGGGGAAATAAAAGATTTGCCAGTAAAATCCCTTCTCTGGTCTGGGTCAGAGAAAAATCTATGTACACCCATACAATGATCTGGCAAAAGTGAATTTCTTGTAAGATGTAAGATACATTTTTGTTAATATTTCTTCCATCTTTACTAAGATTTTGCTTTGTTGGAGGCGGTACTAGAGAATTCTTCCCATTTTTAAATGAAATCCTTTAATTTATCAGTCTAAGATGAGACTCTTGAGTGTTCATTTGATCAAAACTGTTTGGCTTGTTTCTTTTTTAAAGAAAAGGGTTGGGGGGCATTTTATGTATTCAAAGTAGTCTCAAAACAGACTTTGGCTGATTCTAGACTCTGACTTGGAAGCCTCTCTTACTGACAGCTCTGGAGGGAACCAGACTGCAGTCTCCTGCTCCCATCACTTCCCCTCACTTCAATTAATGATATGGAGCTCACCATTCAGCCTGAACCCCTGCCTGGAACAGCCACCCACCAAACATGTTAAGGAAAGGCTGTTTCTGCCTGTTTGCTTAATAGACTTGTCAAAGTCACCCTAGATATACAGATGTTTCCTATTTGTCAAAAATTTCACCATAAAGTTTATTTTATTCATGTCCCCTTGGAGTTCTAGTGCTAGAAAAGGAGGCTGCAGTGAACACCATAATCCATTCTGATCCAAAATACCACAGCACTTGAGCTTCAGCCTTTATGTAAGTACTTTCCTGATATTTCTCAGCTAGTAACACTTAGATTTATTTTTTAAATGTTGTATCCAAATAAAAGCTAGAAATATAAAGCCTTTAAAACAGAGGAGAATATTTTTATAAACTTGGGTAGGCAAAGGTTTCTTAGGACAGAAAAAGTACTAACCATGAAAGAAAACAATGATTAAGTGACTTAATTAAAATTTTAAAATTCTGCTCTTCAGAAGATAACATTAAGAAAATAAAAGGACACGATTCAGAATGGGTGAAATATTCATCATACATAAACCTTGTAAAGGACTTATATCTAGAATGTACAGAAAACTCCAACAGCTCAATCATATGATGAGAAAAAAAACCCAAATTTTTAAATGGCAAAGACTTGAACAGACACTTTACCAAAAAGAAAAAATGAAGTTATATGAAGGGCCTCACTCATCACCAAGGAAATGCAAATTAAAACCATAAGGAGATGCTACTGCCTCACACTACAATAGCTGAAATGTATTTATTTTTTATTGCAACACAATTGATTGTACATATTTGTGGGGTACAGAGTTGATCATCAATACCTATGTACCAATAACTGAAATTTAAGAGACTGTCCCCACCACGTGCCGGCCCTCGAGTGCAGCAACTGCCCCCTCAGGCCCTGCCGTGGGAGAAGGCAATGGTACAACCACTTTGGAAAACTATAGGGCAGTTTCTTAAACACACACTTACCATATGAACCCAATAATTCCAGGTCTTTATTCAAAAGAAAGGAAAACACACGTCCTCAAAAGATTTGTATTTATGACTTTCCGTAGTAGCATTCATTACAGCCCCAAACTGACATCAACCCAAATACCCACCAGTATGTGAATAGATAAGCAAATTGTGTTTTTATACAATGGCATAGCACTCAATGATTAAAGAAAACCTCACGGGCATTGTGTTGAGAGCACAAACTATATGATTCCATTTATACAAAGCTTTAGAACTGTAGAAACCAAAGTAAGGTGACAAAAATCTGAACAGTGTGGTGTCAGCTGGCTGGAAAGGAACAGGAGGGAACTTTCTGGGGTGCTGTTTTATATGTTGGTAAGGCAGTGTCAAAACTCCTCAAACTTATACTTACAATCTGTGCATTTTACTACATATGAATTAGAGTTTTAATAAAAATAAAAATTGTCGTCGCATTTTTGTACTTTGAAGGGTTGGCTAATGATCTGTAACTTGCCCACAACTTGATTTAAAATTAAAAAATCACCCAGAGAAAACATTTCCAAGCCCACAAGTAATGACCTTATTGGTATTTATAGATTCTTTTCTCATTCTCCTAACTGCATTTTCTTTTTTTGTTCTGGCTGCTAGTCACAGAAGTAGGAAAATGCATTAATGTCAAATGTATACAGAGGCTGAGTCTATATTAATATGATACATCAATTACTTGTAGTTTACATATTATATACAATGTGGCCACATAAAATTTCTTGTAAAATGACGATACTATTAATCCACTGACACTAGGACATGTCACTTTAATCATCATACATATTATTTCCTTTAATTTACATGAAGTTGTGAGTGGACACCGTGCTGCTTGCATAGCAAGTAAGAATGTGACCAACAGTGTTCATCAAAGGTGGTAACACGCACACTGACCATGCCTGTGTCCTGAGGTAGTTCACGTTCATATCTACGTAGTTATATTTTTTTCTCTCACACTTTTTGTATTTCAGAATATAGCATCAATGTCATCTATTTGTGCTGGCAAGCTGTGTCTATCAATCACTGCATACAGAGACAGACTTCTTACACCCATGAGCAGAGTTCCTCCCTTGTCAAATGCACTAGGTGAGAGAGAATTATATCCATTTTACAAATATTAGTATCAATGTGATCCTTTAAATCTATGTATTGGGGAGAATGTATTATTCTTTCAATGTGGATGGTATATGCTAAAATCCTATTTAGAGTTGTTACATCCTTGTTTTGAGAACTATAGAACTCTTGTCATATCACCACTCCATCCAAATCTTTGCCCTAAGAAATGACTAAACTCTGGCATGGCTTCTAGCAACATAAGGCCTTCTCTCGAGGATGACCCCAACCCTTTAAAGTGCCTGCCAGGAGAACTGATGGTTTCTTCCAGCCAATACCTGACACAAGCCCCTGACCTCCCTTTCTTGGGGTGTTTACTACAAAAGGCTTGCAATGGTGAATATGTATCTCTTACAACTCAAATGCTTTCTCTCAAGGACCTAAGATCCATTCTTTTGGGATGTGATTATTAGGAGGGACAGGGCCTCTGTCTCCCAGCCTCTGTGGGGCAATAGATTTCTAATTTCGGTGACCGCCAGCCAGCAGACATGGCTGACATCATACATCCAGCCTTTTGTCTTTTCCCACTTCTCTGACTCTCCCACTCCCTCATTCTCCCTCTGAAATGTCCAAACCACTTCCGCACAAATGGGAATGGAGAGCCGCTCTTTTCCTACTATGAGTAGTGACTGAATAAAATCTGTTTTTACCACCTTGGTCCAGCTGTGTTTATCTCTGACAGTTTGTATGTATATTTTGCCTAGGATTTTCCTTTGATAAAAAGTTATATCATTTTCCTAATCACATTTAAGAATTCGAATTATAAAAAACCTGAATTTCACCAAGCCCGCTCAGACTGAGTATAGCCATTGTTAATATCTAGAATTATCAACCACTTGTCAATATAAGTCCTCCTTCAAAGTCTCCCTGTTATTTCTGGGAACCCTCAGCAATTATCTCCCACATTCTGGAGAACCAGGCTCTGGGCTCATTGCAGTGTCTGCTTATGGAAAAGCCACACAAGGATGTGGCTCAGGAAAATGGCTTCCAATGCCTTCTACGTGAATGCCACTTACTCGGTACTTGTCCCCAAACTGCACAGCCATCTAGGTGCTCCTGATAGAACTGGGGACAAGGTCCTTTCCCTGACAGACTGGTGTCCTTTTCCACCCACGGCCAAACCCACATATCTCAAAGTTCTGTGTGACAGCAGCCTCGGTTCCTGCAGCAGCCCCTTTTTCCACCAGTCAGACTATGAGGCTTATGCAGGTGCCATTGGACAAGGTGAGCAGGTCTGTGGACCTGACTCTCACACTGTGGCTGTACTTACTAAAGAAGTGAGAGATTCCTCTTTATAGAGGCTCCTACACACTAGAGAGAGTAGGATCAGGCATTCTTAAATGGGAGTTCAACCAAGCTGCCACAGCCCATGCAATCCTGTGCAAGTGAAACCACAGCTTTTTGGTCACCAGGATCATCTAGCCAAAAAGGGAGTGGAGTCCTGCTAAGGCTTATGGGCTATACAGTCAGATCACTCCCCCTCGGGAAAAGTTCACTCCCCCTCGGCCAGGGCATCTAGCACCCCCACCCCCCATGCCGGCCAGGTAGGTGACATCCCTACAGCTTTACCTGGCTGAGATGCCCTTCCTATAGAAGATGGAGTAGAAAAGGAGCCTGGCAAGGCAGGGCTGACCTCATTGTGGGGTTCATGCCAGCTCACCACCTACTGGCTTTCTGAAAGAGTCCGAGTCTGCACCAAACGTTCAGGCATCATCAACTTGTCGAAACTTTAACACATCCTTCAAGAGGAGCCCCAGGCCACAGTGGACACAAGTACATAGCAAAAAGTTCTGCATGTTCAGCCAGTGGTCATCTTCCCAGAAGTGCCAGTCCTAGGCCCCTTGCCTTCAGGCATTCTTCTCACCCTTCCCCTGCTCGGTCTGCACTGGAGGAGCTAAGCCCTGCAAGCTACTTCTCCTGGGCTCCGGGGTCTGTTCAGCCAATGGATCCTGCAGCTCCATCTCCTCCTTTGTCTCCAGCCTCAGGTTGGTGGTGTATTCCTGCCATTGTGAATTGCTGGGATACTTTGTCACCTCCTGGTCTGGCCCTTAGCCTCTCCATTACCTGTGGACAAATTCATCCAATTAAATCCCCTCTGTTGTAAATACTTGACATGGTTTCTTGATTGGCAACCAAATTTCTTAAAGTGGATTCCTGATTATAATGTCTTTCCATCCCTGTATAGTACCAACTTTTCCAAAATGTTGTAAATTATTGTTTTAAATAATAATTAAATATTTGATTTAGAAAAACTTTCCAGTGAATTGGTCAAGTCTGTATTCCTCATTTATTGTTATAACTCTTCTTAGTCTCCTTGTGTAACTAATACATGAATTTCTCCATTTCCTATCGTATGGACTTAAACAAATTTTATTTCTTATGAGGGTATCCATTTACCAAAGTAAATAGCTCACTGAAGAGAATGACACTCTTCCTTTTTTATTTTATATTAACTATTCTGCTCCTTTCTTATTCCTGATTTTATTCATTTGCTGTTTTATTAGTCTAATGAAGACATCGACTTTGTTAATTTTTCTTAAAATAAATCGGTTTGTTTCATTAGTTCTCTTTAATTTCTTGTTTATTTCTATTGTCTTTTTTTTAAAACCTGATTTAGTTATCTATTTTTTTAACAAATGCAAGGATTTGGGATAACATGTATTTTCTAAGTACTGTTTTGGTGGTATTCATTTTGCATTAATACGTAATATTTATATTTTCATGATATTCTAAATACTCTGTTACTGTATTTTTTATCTTTTACAGGACCAGACATTGATTTTTTTTTATTCCATAGACTTGAGTACTCTTAACTCTCATCATTATTCATTTCTAATTCTACTTTACATAATGAGCCCTGCCTTTTGTTAATGTTTTAATCCACCTTCCTTCTTAAATATTTAATCTGCTCAAATCTCTGTGGTCTCTGTGGTCTCTTTGGCTGCAGGGATTACTTGATAAATGTATGAGGTCTTGGGTGTTAGAAATATTCTCCCAACAGGCAGAGAGAAGAGTTCATCTAGTTCGACTTTGTACTTATCAACTCCATCCCCACTACCACTGTTTTAGAAATAAGACCAAAATCACTCTCATTCTACATTGCAGTCTTTTCCATTTTTTCTCATTGTTACAAATTCTTGTCTTTATCCTTTCTGTTACACTTCCCTCTGCATAACAGAGATGAAAAAAAAGAATTATGCAATTACTAAAAGCACTATGTATACATTGAGAGACCGGGGAGGGCTGCACTTCAGTAATTTCCCCATTAGGAGGAGAAAGCTGACTGTGACAGCCCTGATTCAAAGTTAGCTTCTCCCTTTTATTGTAAAGACAAGGAAGTTTCACAAGAAAATTCAGTTGACTTAATCATTACAAAGAACATAAGGGCATGGGCAGAGTAATGGCTGAGTATAGTTTTAATAATGGAAACTAGTAATGTCAGTGAAATAAAGTGACATTCCATAATGCAATTTGTAAAAGGTTAAGCTGATCCACCAACAAAAGCTTGTTCTTAGCAAACACTGTCTTTTCTTATGGCAATTTCCTTAGTATTTTTACACAAAAATCAAGCAACTTTCTTAACATATCAATAAGTAAGTTAACCAAGGACATCTTTCCTTGAACCAACAATTTTGCTGTGTTACAATTCTTTATCAACAATGAGACTTTAGCCTGGGGAAAGTTTCCTGTCTTTTGCAAGCTTAACATTTCTATAAGTAATTTTAAAAAGTTAGGTTATTCCTGAAACTACAGGGCTTTGAAAGCTAGGCCTTGTAAAATACATTTGCTTTGCTAATGTTAGTACACTCCACACCTGTATGTTTCATTTTACTTAATAGTTATGTTCTTGGAGGCCACTGTTTGAAGAATGCTTAGTAAAGGACCTTGTTATAACTTGCCTGTTTCCAGGTTGTTTTTAGGGGCTGGGGGGAACAATGGTGGGTGGGAGATTCCTCCACTTATAGGGCTACCAGAGGACATCTCTCAGATAGCACACGTTCAAGGAAAGACCTGAAGGAAGTAAAGGTTTCCACCACTGCTATTCTGAGCATCCTCCAGAATCTCATTATTTCTTGGCTGAATCCCTTCATTTTCTTTTCCAGGCCTTTTCTCGTTTCTCTCCCCTGGTACCATTTGTCCCATCTGTGTTACTTGCAAGAGCTTTGGTGTTGCCAGTACCTTCCTCTGCATCTCCTCTGCCCTCTCTGCCTCCTGCAGCATCATCTTCAGTGTCTCTGGAATTTACAAGCATGGCACATAGTTTCCAATGGCATCATATTCAAACGTTTGCATCAATGTTTCTTTTCAATAAGTTAATATTTCTTTTCCAACAAAACAGTTGTAATCAGCTGTCAGGCATTTCATATTTAAGGCACCTCACATCTTACACTTCAGAGTTAAAATAATTGGCTTTATTGCATTGCTTTAATTCCACTTCCTCCTGCTCTTCTTCTTCCCCTCCATCCCTAGACAATGCAGTCAGAAAGCCACTGAGTGGGGCCGAGCCAGGCACACAGCCCCATGGGAGAGGAGAGAAGGGAGACAGGTGTGCTCGAGGCTCAGAACAAGTGTTGGAGCCTCAGGGAGATGAGGAGGGGGGCGTATGGTGCAGGGCCCCTGTGTGTGGGATGGGCTTCTGCCCAGGAAGGGTGAGGAGGGTATCCACAGGGTAGGGCAACTGGCCCAGAGGATTGGAGCATAAGCAGGGAGAGGACTCCTATGCAGAGGAGGGGATGGTGATGGAAGAATTGTTAAATGCGGGGGAAATGTCTAAATAAATGGAGATATTAAGGACAATGAAAGCCAGATTTTTCATTATCCAAGAAGAGAGTTATAATTATGGAAAGGCAGAAAATTAGGACGCACCCTGTGGTGTTGGATTAGAATTGGAGGCAACAGTGTGAATTGTAAGTAGGTAGATAAATTACATACATAGGTAGGTAGGTAGACAGATATAATGGATGGATAGGTGGATGGATGGAAAGATAGATAATAGCTATATAGATAGGATGGGTGGCAGAAAGATGATAGCTAGGATGGATGGAAAGATAGATGTATAGATGGGAGGGATAGATAGGCAGATCATTATGGAAATAAAGATAGGCACAAATGTGTGTGTGTGTGTGTGTGTGTGTGTGTGTGTGTGTGTGTGTGTGTGTGTTTCCATACACTCATTCCCTGCCTCTGCCCACTGACGGGGCCTGGGATCAGTGCTACCCCAAAAGCCATGAGCACTCCTAGTGCCCAGATCTTGATTTCTAAGTATGCCTTTCCCAACTAAAAGAAGTCAGAACTGAATGCAGAAATGGTTAATTCCAGGACTGTAGCTGGAAAAGTAAAAATATGCCTGAAACGTCTTGATGTGCCAGAAAGAAAGAGGGTGCTCAAAGAACAATGAAGGAGGCTTATCAGAAGGACACAGAAGTGGGATTAAAGGGACACCTCTGGCAAATCCTGGGACCAAATGAGCATCAAAATAAATGATGATATTAAAGAGTTACTACTCATCGAATAAAATGTGACACCGCTGTGCCATACTCATATAATAAAATAAATGCTTAAATTAAAGTTTGATAAGGAAGGATTTATTTAAATATTCTAACATATCTCTTCCACAAAAGGCCTGTTTATTTAAAAGGAATGGAGTAACTCTCCAGGGGAGAAGTCTGCACCACCTTCATCACGTGGCCAAAGTGGACTCTGTAGGAAACAGGTCCAGGTGAAATCGCACACCACCTGACAGAATGCTAGGAAAAGAGCAAGTGCCACTTTGGAGGTATTCCTTCCAAAGACAGTAACCTGGGTCTACTCATGAGGAAACATCAGCAAATCCAAATTGAGGAATATTCTACAAAATAACCATCCTGTGATCTGGAAGAGTGTTAAGGTTACAAAAAGCAAAGCAAGATGGAAGAACTTTTCAGGTTTGAAGGAGTCAGAAGACACATGACAACAACATGTAATTCTAGGTTGGGTTGTTTTCCCATAAAGGGCATTACTAGGGATAACCGGTAAGACCTGAATGGAGTGGTTGTATGTATTGAAGTTAATTTCCTTGTTTTGACTATTACGCTATACAGGAAATACAAACTAAAGTATTCAGGAGTGGTAGGCATCCTGCTGGCAACTGACTCTCAGATAGGTAAGGAAAATAAAAGGTCATTGTTCCCTATTTCCAATTTCTTAATAAGTTTGAGATTGTCTTGAAAAACTTTTAAAAATTAAAATAAAAAATAATAAATTGTATTGCTTTTCAAATTTCACTGATTGTTTTTGAAACACCTTTGTTCTTGCTTTTATTATCTACCAGAATTATCTGTGTCCCCTCCCACAGACAATGCTAAGGTATTTAATAGCTAGAAAACTGAACAATTTCTTGTCAATCTAAATCCCTCAGGCCAGGATTTCCTGAAGATAATTTTTTTCTCTAAGACAAAAATAAGAAAGAACATTCCTGGCTACCAAAAAGAGTTCCTTATGCTCAACACAAAACATTCTGCAGGTAATTTATGTCAAGGATGCTGAAGTTATTTGAAAAAGAAATTAGAAACTGCCTTTTTCTTATTAAACACTTTATACTGACCCTCTGCTTCTTCTGGAAAACAGACATGCTGGGGAAAACATTGCACTTGTCACTGTGGTTTAATAGAAATCCAGAACGACAATACACAAAGCTCGTGTTTTATTGATCATACTGAAGATATTTATGATAGCCTGGCCATAGTGTCAACTTTTGCTCCATTAATACTAAAATAAATGAGTTTATCTTATTTCCAGGCACCTGAAAATCCTCTGCAATAAAGTTTTATGTACTTGAGCTGCATAAATAATCTAAATTATAAAGAGCAGAAAAGACCAGTATAGCTACAACTTTCATTTAATTAAGAAGTCTTATTGCATTATTCAGTGTGTACTATGCCTGCTCATGCTAATTGACCACTGTAGATATGCACATGAAATACATGTCATTCTTTCAATGTTACATGTAGGTATATTACACACACACACTCACCACTATATAAAATAATGAGAGTATTAGAAAAGCATTTTAAATTAGTGTATCACTCATGTAGCAAGATTCAGGCTGATGAGTTTATGGTTGGTGAACATCCAGTTGTTACATAAAACCTTGATGGGATCAGGACCAGTCTTTCTCATGTCACAAGAGTCAATTGTTTTTTCCCCCACAGGTTTAAGACTTATATTTGGAATAAGGGGAATTAAAATAAAATATTTTCTCAGTATTGAACAAAAAAAACCCCAAAAGGTAAGAGGTGTCCTTCTGAATATCAGTGACTTGTACAAGTGTTGCCAACTTTTGAACAAAAATTGACTTATTCCATTTCATATTATGGTTGGAAAATAAAATATCCTGAATGTTTAAAAGTGACTGTCATCCTCAGAATACAAAATACCCATAATTACAATTTATAGAAGGTGTGGTAAATACCTACTACTCTATGCCAGAAATCATGCTAGAAGTGAAGAAACCAAGATAGATAACAGAAATCTGTTCTAATGACCTCACAGTCTAGCAGTAACAGCACATAGGCCCAGAGGTCACAGGCAACAGTGCTGAGTACCCTGCTAAGCCCAGCGAGGGCACAAAGGAAGGAAAACCAGCCCTCGGATAAGAAGTACCACTATAGCATGTCTTGGAGGAGTTTATTAGGGAAACTGGGAAGGACAGGAGAGGAAAGGGCATGTGCACAGGCACTCACAGGGAGGTGCAGAGGCTGGTGCCTTAGGGAACAATGTGTCCTTCAGAGTGGCTGAGGCGCTGAGCCTGGGGCAAGCCTTGGAATTTGAGATTGAGATAGGAAAGGCCTCGTCTTCTAGCACCTCACTGCCACCCTAAAGAGTTTACACTAAGGCGGAAAATGTGGTCACTTTTAGGATCTAAAACTATGCACAAAGTCTCCTGGATGGGTAAAAACTTCAGCACGTTGCCTTAAATTAGCCATGAATATAGACACTTGCTCAAGGGTTTGCAGGAGTCCCAGTAACTTGATACTGTCTCAGCTAATAGAGCACAGAAAAGTGACACTGTGACTTCCCCTGAAGAGATCAATCACTAAGAATAATGCAGCTCAGCCCGTTCTCTCTGTCTCTTTCTCTCTGTGTCTTTCTCCCTCTTAATTTCTCTCTCAATCTCTGTCAATATCCCTCTTATCTCTCTGTCTCTCAATCTCTGTCAATATCTCCCTATTTCTCTAAATCTCTTTCTCAATAGCTCCTTTAAACTCTCTCGATCTCTTTCTCAATATCTCCCTTAATCTCTCTCAATCTCTCTCTCTCTCTCTTTCTCTCTCTCTCTATATATATTTCTTCTTCTTTCTCTCTCTCCCTCCCAGGGCGCTTGCTCTTAGAACCAAGCCATCATTCTGTGAGGAAGTCCAAGCCACATGGAGAGGCCATGATAGGACAGCCCCAGCTGAGATCCCAGTGGACAGTCAGTAATATACACCAGTCACCTTTCCTTAGGGAGTGTTCATTCTGGGGCCAGCCCATGGCTCACTTGGGAGAGTGCGGTGCTGATAACACGAAGGCCATGGGTTCGGATCCCTATATAGGGATAGCTGGTTCGCTCACTTGGGAGAGCATGGTGCTAACAATACCAAGTCAAGGGTTAAGATCCCCTTACCAGTCATCTTTGTTTTTTTTTTTAAAGGAGTGTTCATTCTTATGTGGGAAGCCAAGAAAAAGAAATATCACACCAAGTGATCAACACTAGGCAGGGAAGTGTAGAGGAAACCTAGAGGAGACATACATGGCGGGTGGGAGGAGTAGTGAGAGAAGCTTCCAGAGGGAAACCATTTCACTACAGTGAAAGGAATGTCTAAGCTGAGAAATGAAAGATGAGGAGGAGTGGTTGGGTAAAGAGGGTGGTGGAGGAGAGTGGGGAAGAGGGGAAGGGGTGGACATGAACATCCGAGGACCTTCACAATCAGAACCCATCCATCTTTTCCAGCCTCTTTTCTCCTTATTCTCTCCGTGTATTGAACTATGCTGCAACTATGCACAGCTAGGTGTGTGATCATATTATCTGTTCGACAAATAAGTACTGAGTGTCCACGATGGCCCTGGGATACGCTGAATGGGTGTGGTCACCACCCTCAGAGAGCCCACAGTCTAGTGAGGGAGGGAGACTACTTCTCACAACAGTTCATCTTTATTGTAAACATCTGCTTAGCAGAAGGATTTAAAGGTGATTTTCAGGTTTATGGCCAACAACCCACAAATATAAGAAAAGCTAGTTTGAGAAGATGAAAAGTAAAAGTTTGGGAGAAGTTGAATTTGAGACACCTGTAATCATTTCATTATAGATTCAACTGGCATTTGAAAACAAGGTCCAGGAAAGCAGTCCAGGCTGAAGGTGGCAGTAAAACGTGGTGACAGCACAGGATGTCGGTTACGTATCCTCACACTGGGATCAGACTGAATGGAGATCAAATCCAGGCTCCACCAGCTGGTGTCTGTGTGATTTGGGGCAATGCACTTAACACCTCCCAGCCTCAGATTCCTCATCTATAACATGAGGATGACAACTACCTCAAATAGCCTCTGTAAAAATAAATAATCATTGGAACTTTTTTTCTTTTTGGCATATTGTTTATCATTATGATCATTATGTATGTGATGACTCTCAAAACAAACTCACTTTTTAGCATTTGGTATAGGAAATGCTTTGTCTCCCTTAAATTGGGACATTCTCTGTCTCAGAGGAAGATAGTTATACAACCCAACCTGTTCCTCTTGATGCTGGCCACGAGGAGGTTGAGTTGAATGTAGTTTTCAGTCATGGTAACAAGGCACAATACATTAGCACAGATAGTATGAAGCTTCCTCTGCTTTTCATTTCATCTTGATTTTCTATTTTAATGGGTTATCTGAAATATCACTTTATACCAAATTGCCTCAAATCTTTGAGTGGAAGCAAATGCAATATAAATATAAGTAAATAAAATTCACAGAGTGAAAAATAACTTTGTGATCTAAAGAGTACAAAATATTTCCTCAATGTCTATTTGAAAAAATGCAAACCAAACCGAATCCCTTATTTTAAAAGCAGTGCCCTAGATGTCCGCCACAAATGCACTTCTCCAGGCTGCCAACACCACAGTCTGCTGGGCCTCCTCCTACCTCACGGGAGCCTCCTTCTCGGCCCCCTTCAAGACCCCCTTCCACCTCTAGAAGCTGGTGTGCTTCCCTCGCCATCTTCTCTGTCTAGACTCTCTTCCTGGTGACATCATCCTGTTTCATGGGCTTTAAATACTATTTACACAATCAGGATTCTCAAATCTGAATCACCCGGCTCCTTCTTTGAATTCCGGATTCATATACCATCTGCATACTCAACATTTCCGCTTGAGTAGGTAATAATTATCTAAACCCAGCATGGCTAAAACTGATCTATTGATCCCCACCTCACCATCACTCCAGTCCCTACCAGACATGATCCTCCCACAACTGACCTCTATTTGTCACCCCACTCTTGCAACCTACTCGGGGCTACCGCCACTTCTTCCTGTTCTCCCCAGGTGGCCATAACCTTGGTGAAATACATTTTGTTTCATAGCATCCTCTGGTTAGTGTTTTCCTCCCAAACAAAGTACCATCTAAACCACCAATGGTTTCCACCACAAATAGAGTAAAAGCTAAACCTCCTGCTGAAATTTGCAAGGCCCTGCATAATGAAACACCTCCAAGCATCTAAATGCACCACCTCCCCTCCGTCTCTTCCTTAGTTACTCTCTCTCCAGCTTTCCCTTCTCTATTCTGTCTCTTTCTCTACTGGGCTCCTTTCTGTATGGACATTTTGGTTGGAATATTCTCCTGTGAGTTTACTTCACTGTCTTCTCTTATCATTTGGATCTCAGCTCAAATGCTACCCACTCAGAGAGACCCTCCCCAACCACCCTAAGCCTCCTCCGACTACTGTTCAAACCATTACTTGTCATCTCCAGCAGCCCAGCACCAAAATCTCCTGTGGAAGGTAAAGGTGCAGGAAAGGAGACCTTCTCTCTCCTGTCCACTGGCAGCTGGAACATTAGTGCATGAGCTAAGCCTGGTCTATGTCTCCTCCCAGAATTCTGCCTACTGAGGAACTGCCCTCAGATGAAGAGTCAGAGACTGATGGGGTTGCGTGGAGCTGAGGGTTGGATGGTGGAAGTTTCTAGCATTGACAGCATAGTGGAGAGGGGGCACCTGCAGGGGTGTCCTGAACATGTCATTTGTACAACAGCATCCTGGCTGCATCTTGCCTCCCTTTATTCCTGCCCAAGTCTTCCAGTTAATTCTGTAAGCTACCTCATAAGCTTCCAAAATTCCTCATCTAAGTCAGCTGAAGTTCCAATTTGTGTTGCTTGCTGCCAAGAACGCTAACTGGCTCCTCCTTATCAATATCTAAAATTATCTTATTCATGTATTCGCCCCCTTTTTTACTATCTCCCCCTGTAAAAGGTAAAACTTGTTGGGGGCAGAAAATTTGTCTTACACACCATGTGATCCAAGTAAATAGTAGGTTTTAGATAAATATTGATTGATTGGTTGGTTGAAATGAGTCTAAGGCCCCTATGAACAGAAATATCTCTTATTTTATGTGCTTCCTCATAGCCCCTCAGACACTCCTATATATAATTTCATAAAAGACACCAACTTAAAGTCTAGAGAAAGTAAGATTTTTAAAAAGTTTTAAAAGAATTTTGAGATTGTAAAAAAACTGATGCCAAGACCTAAGGCTATGTTTCTCTGATTCATCCGTTTGAATTCAGGCCAGAAACATCTAACATGAACTCTAAATCTGGTAGCTGGAAGTTATCTAACATTTACCAGAACAAACCACTCAGTAATCGTGTTCTTGCACTCTGTTCTGCAGGACTCCAGGTCAAGGCTCTGTTAGCAATGTTCACTCTTGGAGCAAGTCCCAAATTCCATCATATCAAGGCTCCTGTGTATGCTTGCTCCTGGTTGCCATCACATGTTGAGTGGCATTTCCTTCCTTCCCACTGAGGAGGATCAGGATTGTGGTTGAGGGTATGTCTCCAAGCTGTGCAGTGATTGAAGGGCACAAAGAGCATTGGTACGAGGATCCCTTTCCTCCAGCATTTCCAGCACTTTTCTTATTGGTGCTGACCTCCAGCAGGTTTGTAACCACACCCTTTCCCAACAATGCTTCAGTTAAGTGAAATGAAACACACTGGTTCCAGTAGACTAATTGGAAAGGAGAATAATAGAGATCAATTAACTCAAGGCTACCCAATTTGGGACAATACCCAACTCTTTTACCAGAACTACAAAGAACCCATCAACCTAGCACAAAGCCAGACACATGGTCAGCACATAATAAAAAGCTACTTGAGGGAAGGAATAAAAGGACCAGAGCTTATCTACCTTGTCCTGCTTTGGAGCAGACTAATAAAGTGGTTCATAAGTTTTTTTTAAGTCACATATTCCTTTGAGGGTACATAGTAAATGCTACAGGCCCTTTTTCCCTGAAAAGTGCACGTCTGAATATATCTAGGAATATTTCATATAACATAAGTGCCTCCACGGTACATCTGAAGCAAATTCCTGGAGTCCCTAGAGGTCCTTACACCCAGTTTAAGAACCGTTCTGACCAGATTTAGCACACATTAAAATAATCTGCAGGAGGAAGCAACAGAGGATGTTGGTAGCTGTGGAGCGGATTCCCTGTGCACTGGTTACCAACTCATTTGAGTCCAGTGAGACAGAACATCCAACACGGCAAGTTACATGAAGGGGATCTGTTACTTACAGATAAGCAGCAAGGGACAACAGAAGCCTCACATCAAGGGAGAGCAGCCCCCAAAGCTCAGCAGTCCTGCCCCAGGTGGATGCAGGGCTATCATCTGCACATGCCCCACTTGCGCTGCGGCTCAGGGACCCCAGAAAGCGGCCTGCCCTGGGTTTTACATCCCAAGGTCATATGACTTGCGGGGTGAAAGCACTGAGGGACATCCTGTTTCTAGAGGGACTGGACCAGAGCCCAGGCTGTTCTGGCCCATCCCTCCCTATCTCAGGATGCTGCATTCCCAGCACACTCTACAGTTGTTCTGGAGAACTACAGGCAAGAAAGCAGGGAGAACCGGGTTGGTCCAAGGCCACCCGGAGAACTATCCTGCAGTAGGGAAGGATAATGCTGTGTACAATCTGGAAAATAACATCATAGCAAGAATCTGAGTGGCCCCAGAGGCATTGTCTCCATTGCTTGATCTTCCCATCCATCTACTGTGACCTGGGAGGGAACAACTCACCTGTCTGCACTTCAGCTTTTGTTCATCTGCAAAAAAAAAAAAAAAAAAAAAAAGGTATTTTGAATGGATGATTCTAAGATCCCTTCCAGTTCAGCTCCAAAATCCAAAGACACTCTCTAGTCCTTGTTGAAACTTTCCCTGCTGTTAAGCCATCATCGAGCTGACAAAGTTCTCTAGGAACAAAAAAAAATGTCCCTAATTCTCTTACCCTTTTAGGAAAAAAATTAACATTTCCAAAAATAAGGGGTTCCCTTAAATAGTTATCTAGCTGTCTCAGAACATATCTGGCTGGAATTGTCACTAGAGAATAAATGTGAAGAGTCAATCAAGAAACTTCATAAATATCCCAAGCTCTCGCCTCGCACCACCTCAACACAGCACTGTCATGAAGGTAAACTCCAGCATTACGGTCCGTCTTCTTATACGGGGAGATAACCTCAGAGCCACAGATTGTGCTAGTTTGAATTAAGCGGTGTCAGCAACTTAACAAGAAATTCTGGCCTAAAAGAATTCCAACTTGCCTTAGAAATAATGTTTAAGCTGAAACCTGAAGCTCGAGGCTCATGGGGGTGGTGGTTCAGGCCACATGCTGAAGACATCTGACAACTCTTTCTGGAAGCTGCCAGTATTATCTCTGACCTGCCTGTCTCCCTGCCCCAGGGAAGGAGGCCCCGACAGTTACTTGTAACAGAGGCTGAAGTCATGGAGATATCCTTAGCCACCGAAGTCTGCGGTTATGGTTTTAGACAGCAAGGAAGCTCACACAAGCTGAGTGTGATACGCTTTTTTAAGACTCTCTTTCCAAGTAGATGCTTTTGAGGAAACAGAGAACTGAGACCTTTGTCCCAGCATTAAAAACAATTCACTGCAACATTTCCTCATGTCGTGCTTTTCTTCTTTCCTTGCAGGTGCTAAGTTCAGACTGAGAGTCTAATGATTGAATCTCAAAGAGGCTTCAGATTCTAAGTTTGTGACCCTTCCTTTCACATACATGGCTCCCTCTTGCAATCCCTGTTTTATTTCCCAGAAAGAGTTCCCATGGAGCTGGTTATTCACAAAACAATCATTCATTTTTGGGATATTAGGGACTTTCCATTAAAAGAAGTACACTTAAAACTTTGGTAAGAGTATAGATTTCATGTTAAGTGTTCTAACCACAACAAAATAAAACAGCCCAAAGCAGGTGTAACTTTCCTAAAATGCAAGGAGGAGTTGTCAGACAACACAACCATGGCGGAGTTGGTGGGCGGTTAGAGAGGAGGCCTCCTCTTCCACTCCATCTTTCTTGAGGCTATCTTTCCAGGGGAGACCATCATCGTACTAAAGACCAAGATCAGGGAGAGCTCCTGACTGGTCAGTACAAAACAGGCAGTACCAGGCTGTGGCTTGTGGACTGTCCGCTCCCGCCATCCTGACTGGCTCCCAGCTTGCTCTGCGAGGTCGTGTGGCTCAGCTGAGTGGTTGAATTCCATTGACGACATTGACTCAGCACCATAGGCTCAGCACTGTGCTGGGGCTCAAGACCCAGAGACAAACTGGACACAGGTCCCTGCTCTGTTTTGGTGAAAGCAGCCAGATGATGAAGATATAATCAGATAAAGCAACAAGGTCACATCAGCTAAGAAATAGTGAAACAAAGCCATGGGATCATTAGAATTTCACGGGTGGGAGGAGATGGCGCCATCTGCACTGGGAGCTTAGGGGTCCCACCTCTGCAGATGAGCTATTTGTGCCGGGATCCAAATGGCCACCTGAGCCAGCCTGTAAGATTTGGACAGAGAACCCCACACAGACAATCGTTCATCTCTCACCTCCTTACCCCAAAATACAGCCTTGTTGAAAAGTGTGACCTCAAAACATCCACCCTGCTTTTGTCAAAATGATTGGGCAGACAGTCCTGGTTTATGCCTGTTATTGCAGGATAACATGCATCCTGCCCCCCAACACACTCGGCCCCGTAAATGGACAGTTAGTATTGTGAACTGTCAGTCTGTCCTAATCTTGGATCTGTCTCCACCCTCCTCTCTCATCACAACCTGTCCTCAAGAGGAAAGGATTTGACGACTAAAGACACAAAGATGTTACCACTGGTAATAGCTAAGCAACTTGCCACCTAACGGATATCTTTGTGCTTTAAAACAGAATGTTCCCTGATACAAAGAAAGGAGTCTTGCATGGTGTAAAGTCGAGATTGTAGGCATGGGGCTGTAGCTTCCTGGAACTCTTCAAAACACCCCACAAATCACATCTCCTGCTGGGAGAAAAAAGATTCACTCAATGAATCTTTATTTCTACTTACATAAAACCCCATTCACATCGTCTGTTACAGGGAATTTAACCAAAATGGCCAACAGATTGAATCTATTTATAAGTGTGTAAGTCAGTTAGTCAGTTGGTCAGCAATATTTATTGACCACCCACTCTGACATAAACTCTATTAGGCACCTAGTTTCCAGCAAGTGGTATGAATATGGAATCCACCCAAATTTCATCATTAGGACCCACAGTGAGATTCCACAAGGTACCTCAGTTCTATGAATGAAACATGTGTTCTACACATTGTAAAACATCCAGATAGCTTATTTATCTTTCTTCCAAGAGCAATTAAAAGGAAGCTAAACAAGTTAGAAAGCAGAGACCTTGAATCTAGAGGTAATGTATTCAGATTTCCTACTCTCTAAGGATAATAAAATGTAGTAAATCCTAAACTAAACAGTGTCAGTGGCAGAGAGCCTTTCAAAATTTACTCTGTTCTAGATTAGCAATGATTAAATCATACAGTAATTCATTTTAAAATACAATGATTTGCAGTACTGCATATGTTTAAAACATTAGTTTTCTCCTTCAGCTTAAAAGAAAGAACATGATTTTTTCATCTTTTGTCTACAATAGTTCTTAGATTTTTTTCTTCTCCTCCACAGCTGAGAAAGAGCTTTTTGGCCTGAGATACAATTTCTGCATCTGTAAAGCAAGTATATTTATTCTTTAACTATTTTGGATGAGAATGTACATGAATTTGCAAAGTAGGAACTGTCCATGAATTTAACAAGGACATTGTTGTCCAAGAGCCATCTGCATATACAAAACTGGGAGATTAATTATTAAATCTAGAGCAAACTGGAGACGTTTGGCACTGCCTACTGGGCCAACACCACCCAACATGGAAAGGCACAAGATGAAGAGACTACGGAAAGGGAGCAATGAAGGCTGTGGGCTGCCCAGGGCAGTCCTGGAAGGAGCTGGGGATGGGGACTAAGTCTGAGACTGAGAGAAGGGGGCTGACAAGCAGCCATTGAAGATGCTGACTCGGACAGCTCTCCCACTCCAAGCATAAACATCCTTCCCAAGCCCTTCATAAATGACTTTAGTCTCTTCACCATGCTGCTGATGTGGGGAGCCTTTTGTAACTAGCACAGCTCCAAATGTAGGCTCTCAGTAAGTATTAATGAAATCAAATTTGCTTCCATTCGATAAATATGACATAGTGATACTAGAACTCAGCAAACATCTCTGCACTAAAATTGAAACACTTTATAAATGCTAAGTACAGCCATGTTTGCATGTGTAGATTAGACATAGGATACACTTGTATATGATTCTGTCTGCACAGTTAATTTGTCTATTATCAAAAAGACAGAGAATAACAAATGTGGCCAGGATACAGAGATAGAGGAACCCACCTACACTGTTGGTGAGACTCTAAATTGGTGCAGCCATTCTGGAAAATGTTATGCAGTTTCCTCAGACAACTACAGATAGAACTGCCATACGATCCAGCAGCCTCACTACTGAGTATGTACGTACCCAGAGGAATGGAAATCATCATTTCAAAGGGATAGCTTCACCCCATGTTTATTACAGCTCTATTTATAATAGCCAAGATGGAACTAACCTAAATGTCCATCAGTGGATGAGTGGATAAGGAAAATGTGGTATATTACTCTGCCATAACAAAACATGAAATTCTGCTATTCACAGCAACATGGATGAACTTAGAGAAAATTATGTTAAGTGAAATAAGCCAGGCACAGAAAGTGAAATTCTGCATGTCCTCACTCATAAATGGAAGCTTTAAAAAAAATTAATTAAAGGAAAAAAAAAGAAAATTGCAAAATCACAATAATCCATTGAACTTTCAAAAGAACAGAACCAAACTGAGGCCACCAAAGGTGGGAGAGGGGGAGGGGAGTTAGTGAGAAATTTTTAAAAGGCCACAGAAAATGATTACATTATGTAATGTTGAATATATTAATTATCAGGTTCTGAGCATCACATATTGTACACAGGTACTGATATTCAATGTTGTACCCCATGGATATGCACAATCAATTATGTTTTAATAAATTAAAATATATATATATTAAGAACCAGAAAAAAAAAGAGGTGATCGGATCATGAGGACTGTGCCATCATAAATGAACTAATCTATTCATGGAGTAATGGGCATGATTCTGCTGGCTTTATAAGGAGGGCAACTGAGAAGGTTAGCTCTCTCACTCTTGCTATTCCTTGCCATGTGACAACTTGCATCGTTGTGTAGAGTCACCACCAAGAAGAAAAACCTCACCAGATATGTTCCCTGGACCTTGAACTTCCCAGCCACCAAAACTGTAAGAAATAAGTTTCATTTATTTATAAATTACCCAGTTTCAGGTATTCTGTTGTCAGCAACATAAACAGACTAACACAGTTACTTTCCTAAAATTTGTTTAAAATAATTCCATGGCTTCTAGCTTCTAGCTGCTGGCTATAGGAATATTTACTAGAATTACACAGAGCTCAGCATCCACAGGAGGACTCTGTGTTCAGCTCGAACCTCTACCAGGACATACCTCTTTCCTTCAGAAGGTAACCAGTAAAATCAAAATGGGCAAAGAGGGGCCAAGGCCAGACAGGGACAACAGAACATTCTCTTCATCCCTTTGTTTAAGTATTCTCCTCACACACTTAGGAAAGGGTAAATGGAGGTTTATATCAGAACCCTATGGAAATGTTTAAACTAATATGTAGTAAATTGTATATATTTCTTATTTTAGAATATTAGTTTCATCATTCTGAACAAATGTTTGTGCTCTTTTTGATAAAGTCCCCATGTAAAGAACCCTAGTCTTAGTAATGCCAACATGAGATGCCTGACAAGGTAGGCACCTGCCTATCTTTGTAGAGACTCCCAGGCCACAAAGCAAGCACAGCAGGTCAGTAGTAAGACTCACTTAACAAGGTTATTCTCCCTGAGTTTGCTACTCATAATAACTACAAAATACAGAACTGAAGACGGACCCCTGCACAGAACTCGGCAGGAAGTTTATGGACCATATAATTTCCCTCATATTGTCTTAAACCTTAAATCCACACAGTAAGGAAAGCATGTTAGGTGGTAAATGATACACTAGAAGAGATTTTTTTCATGGAAAGTTGGGCAACTATATATCTGAAGTGGCTTAAATACAATCCTTCTTAAAGACAGGAAGGTGGACTAGATGACTTATTAAAATAACTCTCCACAGTAATATACACAAAGCAGTTAAAACGAAAATGTCCTGTTTTTTAAATGCCCTACAAATTAGATTCTACATTCTTTCCTTATAAGCTTCTGTAGCATTTAACAACCATTCCTGGTGGACATTCTAATTGTAATCTGCAAGGGATTCCTAACTTTTTTGAAACTCATAGATCATGTTAAGAATCACTTGAAAGCCATGGACACCCTCCTCAGTTTGGTAGACTAATGTACATACAAATTTTGATTAAATAAACACAAATAAATATTTTTATGTACATACAAGTATAAAATATAAAGAATGATTGTCATGGGTTGAATTGCATACCCCAAAATTTATATGCTGAAGTCCTAACAGTCAGTACCTCAGAATGTGATCTTATTTGGAAACATGGTCTTTACAGAGGTAATCAAGTTAAAATGAGGTCATTAGGGTGGGTCCTAATCCCTTATGCCTGGTGTCCTTATAATAGGAGGAAATTTGGACACAGTAATATACATAGATGGAAGATGATCTGAAGAGTCATAGAGAGAAGACGGACATCCACAAGCCACAGAGAGAGGCCTAGAACAGAGTCTCCCTCAGCCCTCAGAAGAAACCAACCTTGCCAACACCTTGATTTCAGACCTCTAGCCTCCAGAACTGCAACACAATTGATTTCAGTTGTCTAAGCCATCTAGTTTGTAGCACTTTGTTAGAGCAGCCCTTGCAAACTAATAGTTTGGTGAGAGTTTTTGGCTTGATATGTGTACCTGTAGTTCATTTTCACTGCTGTCTGAATACACCAAATTTTATCTGTCCATTCTGTTGCTGGTGGATAGTTTCCAAAGTTTGGCAGTGCTGAATGATGCTGCTACAAACACAGTAAAAGATGCTTCCTGGTGCATGTGGACAAGTTTCTCCATGAGGCCCGGACTGGAATTGCTAGATCAAAGGGTATATGTTCCTTTGATGCAAATTTTTAAAAGTAGATACACTATTTTATATACCCACCACTAGTGAGTAAAAGGTTCCTTCTGCTCCTCAAACTTGCCAAAACTTGAAATCATCAGAACTTTTTTGTTTTTACCAATCTGCTATGTGTAAAATTATACCTGATTAGATGGAGAGATAAATGATTTATTGATTGTTTTCCATTTAATATTACCACTATCGTCACTAATGTGTTTTATTCATTGATTTTTTTTTTAACTTTCAAACTTTTCTAAAAATGAACTTTAAAAAAATTCAGGCAGTATGATTTGATGTTAATATTTTATATCTCAATAGCTGTACCTTTTGAGATGAGCTGAATTCCAAATAACAGAACTCATTAGCAACCCTTTCCAACATTGTCCACTCCCAATGACCACCAGAATGTTTATCTTCACGCAAAATTGTAAGTTCAGAATACCAGTGACAATTACAACATGCATACCTCAGCTGGAGATTTTGTGAAAAACAAGTACCATGCCAACACATTTCTACATTGGTGGTAAGTGTCAATTCATATTTATGGCTATAATCTTCAATCATTTTTCTAGAGATTCTTTATTAATAGTAAATCATTATCATATGGTCCTTATAAATCCTATCCTTTTTGGAGAATGTCTTTCTTTGGATATAGTCATCTCACAACAACCTCTTGAGTTAAGACGAAAAACTGCTCTTAGATTCATAAGAAAGCTGATGTTCATAGATAGGGTTTAATTTCCCACAGGTGAACCTGCAGATCAGTGGTAATATTTAAAATAGAAACTCAGTGTCCAAAGCCCCAAGCTGCCCTATACGTTAAATGATACTGATTCCCTAGGTAAGCATTAGTCTTCAGTCCTCTCTCAAAAGAAATAGAGCTATTACCCACTTCATCTAGTCTTGATGTGAACTTAAACTTGTAGAATCAATATGTCGCAGATGAAGGAAGGTTTAGAAATCACCCCAGTCTGATCTTTCTTAAATACTTCAAAAATAAATCAGAAGAAAAAAATGCATTCCTCAAACCACATGGCTACCTAGCTACAGAACCAGAAAAGAACCTGGGTCTTTGGAGTTCCACACCCAGGCTCTTTCACACAACTACCTATGTGATTCAAACTGTGTTCTGAGCAGCCCAGCAATTTGCAACTAAAACCTATAAAAGAAAACCTCGGCTCTCTACAACAGGTCTACATAGACCTGAGTAAAGAGTACATGTGGTGGAAATTGATGAGTTTCTCTCTGATCAAAAAATATTACATGACCAAAGATCATTTTTCTGTCTGAGCAAAAAAACCTGCTGAGCTTGGATTATTGATACAATGTCATAAATAAGATGATGTGCAATATCACAAAGCTCAAAAAAGCAGAAAAATATGAACAAGGTGATACCATGCCAGTTGCGTATCAATGCTCTAAGAAAAGATGTCACATGAAGAAGAAAAAGAAATCATGTTTCTTGAGCACCTTTTGGTGGACATTGTACCGGTCACTTTATAGACCTTGTCTTATTTAGTTCTCATGAGGTCTAATTTTCCCCACTTAACACATGAAATACTTGTGGCTTAGCAAACATAAGGAACCATCCCAAATACACAGTAAATAATATAAAGTTGGAATTAAAGCCCTATTATAATGCCTATTACGTGCAATTATAATTTGGTGTACTGAAAGTTTTGAGTTTGTTTTGTTTGTTTTTGATAATGATAAAATAGAAATTCAGTGTTAAATAATTTGAAAGTGACAGAAAGTATACAGAAAATAATGTAAACGTATAATCATGCCACCCAGAGAGAACTGCTTTTAAAATTCTGATGTACATGGTGGTTGAGTCCCAAAGATGGCCTCTATCAATTCCTTCTCTCCCTGAAGGTGCGTATACTCCACCTTCCTCTTGAATCTGGCTTTGTGACTCTTCTTGAGCAATGAGGTTATGCCAGCTTTAGCCTGGCCTTTAAGGGATCTGGTAGCTCCTGCCTTTTCTCAGGGGAAAGCCAGCTGCCATTAAGAACCCTGACTTCCCCAGACCACCTGGCCATTGGGAAGCCTAAGCTAGCCATGCAGAGAGCTGCATGAGGGAGAACTGGAGCCCCAGGCCCAGGCACCACTAGCCCAGCCCACCCCCCAGCTGAACACAGTCCAGTAAGGGACCCCAGCTAAAGCCTTATAGCAGAGAAACCCCAACCCCAACCACCACCGGAGCCCAGTCAAGATATAGAATCATAAGAAATAATACATACGCTGTTGTTATTTTAAGCTACTACATTTTGCAGTAGCTCATTACATAGTAGCATGTAACTAAGACTTCATCCTCACAGACACTCTCTGTATGCATAAATATAGTGTGCTCATATGCATATTCAAAACCTATTTTGTACTCTGCTTTTTTCACTTATAAGCACTTTTCACTTCCATTGAGTATTCTCATTCGTCTGTAATGTGACTCTGTGATGGCCACTAAGGACCTGCTCCCTGGAGATATCACAGTCCATGTGGTGACTGACATGCTGATGAGCAATGAGGTGGCTCCCTCCCACCTTTTCACTATTATAGTAGTGAGCATTCTTGTACATAAGTCTGTACACAAATACTTCACTACATCCTGTGAATTCCAGACATGTAATTAGAGCATCAAAGCATTTAATATTTTTATGGTTCTGGCCAAATCACACTCAACAGAAACTGTCCTGGTTACACTCCCACCAGCTATGAATGAGGACTCTAATCTCCTCACACGTGATCTAACAACACCACCAGGTATTTTTTATTACTCTCTTCCATTTTGGCAGATGAAAAATGGGTTCTCACCATGGTTTTAATTTTCCTTTCATTAATGAGGGTGAGACCTTTCTTCATGAGTATAGGACGCCCACGCTCCCGCCTCACCTCCTCATTATGTATCGTGTCATACATAACATCTTCTGACAGTCAAGGTTAAATGGACGAGGCTACTGTGAAAACTACATGATGGAAAGAATATTTTTAATATATGGATGACAGGAATAATTTTATAGTAGGGCCTAAAGAGTCACAATCAATTTTTCTGACAGAAGAATTTCACAATCTATTGATTTAAAATCACATGGATGGATGATGACATTTCTAGACCGTTTGTACCTGCCACTCAAATTTGTTACCTATGTTTATAGGAAACTGTAAATCACTTCTTGGGCAAACTATTAATTGTGAAAATAAATCCCAACCTGATAAAACTTCTAAAAATTATATTATACTATAAATTTTAGTAGTAGTAACTAGTTCTCAAATTTCTCTTACACACAAGTTAATTTTTAATTAAATGAAATACGTCTAGACCCCACAGATTTTACAGGTAAAAAAGACACTTTTGGTCCTAAAGATAAGCAAATATCAAATAAAGAGCAGGTCTGAGCAAACATCATTTATATAGTGACATGCTATGAAAACAGAATATTTTAAAATTAAAGCTTCATCAAAAATGTTTCTTTAGTTTTACTCACCTGAAATATAAACAACAGGGAATAAGAAAATGGCTTAAAAGATTTAAATATTTAAATTCCACTTAAAATTATTATTTAGGAGAATGTCACAAATACAACTTTACAATTAAGTTGCATTTTCTCCATTATTATCAAGGAGAAAAGTAACTTTTTGCTAGCTTTCCTCCTACCTACTTATTCCTTTCCTTGTACCCCCCCCATCCCAGCCCATTAAACATTTCCCCTGGGTTCTTTTTTTTCCCTCTCCTTTCAGCTACTACTCACTATTTGTGTACTATGTCCTAGAATTGGGCTGAGCTCCTTGCAGACACCAGACTTTGCAGATGTTTAATAATCGGATAGCCTGAAGTGGGTATTACTAGTCCCAACTGACAAATGAGGACCCTGAAAGTTAAAGAGGTGAAGTAACCTACCCAGGTCATAAGATATTCTCCCTCTGTCTGGCACCATAGACTCAATGCCATCAGCTAATTCTAATGTGCAGTTCCAGAGAGTACCCTAATCTGTATCTTCAGGCCCAAATTCTCCCTGCGCTCCAAAACCATGTGTCAAACCCCCTAAGAGACACTGCCCCTTGGATGTCCACAGGCACTACTACCTGTTGCTTTGTGTTGCTTCGCCCTCCATGGATTTGTCACCGCACTTCCCCTGGGTGACAGAGATGCAAAGGATTACTCAAAGCCCATCTCTACTGAGCAGTGAGAAGCCCCAAAGTGGTTAACTTCCCAGGCACCCTCCGGTGAGAGGCAGCCCTTCCTTGGGAAATTAATGCCGAATTGGGGTTCTCTTCCTGCATTTATTTTCCAGACCAGGAAGTTACAGGAAGAGAACATAGGTGGGGTTATAGTTTAACAGTATAGGCTGGTAACTTTCAGTGAAACAAGCCAGATGACATTTCAGTAAGGCAATTAAGTGGTCCTATCAACAACAGTTTGATCTTAGCAAACATTCCTTCTTAACAGCAATTTATCAGTATCTTTACATAACAATCAGTAACTAGTCTGTCTTTGAGCCAGCAACCTGCTGTGCCACAATCCTTATCTTGCAACAGAGACTTATAGCCTGAGGGAAATTTCCAGTCCTCCACATGGTCAATATTTGAAACTACAAGACTTTGGAAAACCAGACCCTGTGAAGTACATATGCTTTTCAGTATATTCCACAACTACCGAAATGTCATGTCTGAAACTCCTGGCTGGCTCTGCACATCCTGGTGCCCCTTAACTTCATTCATGGTGCTGCCAGCCATGCAGGAGACCCACAGGCCCCAGGGCTGCCCCTGTCTCACCCTTCCTTGTGCCATGTGCCATGGGCTAGGTCTTGAAGACACAGCAGTGGATAAGTCTCCATAAACCCAGATCCTACCACTAACTCACATTCTAGAGGGGAAGATTGGAAAAAACTAAAAGTCCAGCAAAATTTGCAGAGAAGTCATTGTTACTGAATGGGATGGTATAAGAGAATGGCACAGGGCACAGACTGCCAGGCTGTGGTGCAGTGGGGGTGGGGTTGTCAGAAGGCCGGTGTAAACTGAGAGCTAAAGGAGGATGGGAAATTGGCCACACCGAGGTGGGAAAAGCCCAAGCAGGTGGAAGGGCATGTGCGAAGACACTGAGGAAGATGCCTGCACGGCTGGGGGAATAGCAAGCGGAGAGAAAGACAAAGTGGACATGAGGGAGGATGGACAAGAGAGGTAATCAGAGGTCGGATTAGAAATTTTCTCAATCCTTCCTCCAAAACATCTCGCAAATCACCTCCTCCTCTGAATCTGGAATGTGGCAGCAGCTTGCCAATTTGGTCCTATCCTTCCATTCTCCCCTCCTCAATTCACGCTCCACATTGCTGCAGAAGTCATCTTCCCCACACACAAATCTGACTGCTTCTACCCAGCTCGAGAGTCTCCAGTGGTTCCCACCACCTGCAGACACGGGTTCCAGCTCCACCGTGCCATGGCTCCAGGCAGGCTGGTCATCACTATGCAATTCTTCCAGGTAGCTCTTCCTCATCCCTAGGCTTTCTGTGTCCTCAGAGGAGGATTTGTGATGGGTTTCCAGTCCTCTTTTCTACGAACTTTACTTTTCTCAGGTTAATTACCTACTGCTGTGGAATGGCTGAATTATGTCCCCCAAAGGTCATATTTTAGAAACTTGATCCCCAGTGTAAATGTTGAGGGTGGGAAATCCTGTTAAGGTAACTGAAAGGTGGGACCTTGAAGAGGTGATTAGATTGTAAGACCATGCCCTAATGAATGGATTAATTATGGTGCATGGGAGTGGTTCTGAGGACATTAAAAGGAGAGAAACTATCTCTCTCTCTGCTCCACCATTTTCTGCCATGTGAGAACCCGCATTGCCAAAGTCACCATCATAAGTGTTCCCTGGAATTTGGACTTCCCAGCCTCTGAAACTGTAAGCAATAGATTTCATTTTCTTCAGCAAACAACCAGTTTCAGGTATTTTGTTATAAACAACAGAAACAAATTAATATACCTGCCATTTTGACATGCATCATTTCACAAAAGAGTACACCTAGAAATCTAATTTGTCAAAAAACTTGGGGCTGAGAAGCCAAAGAGACCTTCTTTCTGTGACCTGCATTCCAGAGCTGAAGGACATTCTGTACGTGGAGACTGTAGGCTGGGCAGAGTGAAAATGAACTTTGCCAGTGGCTTTGGTAAGGTGCCCCTCCAAACCACAGTCACTCCTTCCTTCAGAGTGAGCAGCCTCTGCTGGCCTTAAATCCACAGGCATTCACATGTAGCCAGACAATCAGCCCCATGGAAATGACATAGGTAAGTCCTTTACCATCACAAACAAAAAATATCATAACATATGAGTTTTTAAATAAATAAGTTTTCATAAAAGTCCCGGCCCAAGAAAGTGTGTATTGTTAACAAGTTTGAACACATCAGTGTCCCTAAGGATATAGCTGCCAAACTGGCAGGGCAATTAGGGTATCTTTTCCCAGGACAATTCTAGATATACCCTGAGCACTTCTTATGAGCTCTTCTATTCTAGGCACCCAGCTTTACTTAGGAAGTGCAAGTTGCATATGGCGGGACTGAGTCTACAAAGCTTGAATTCCCCCTTGGTGATGCTCCATGAATATATGGACCAGAAGTTTGCCTTTCCTTTTCTCCTCTCCGAAGAAGACAGCTTTCCCTAAGCTCCAGGACTTACAAAAGAAGGTATGGCCTTATGATTTTTCTGCTGATGGAGAATGGGGTCTTGGCACCACCAGAGCCTTCCCTTGAGGATGCTTTCTCATATCCTCAGCATCGTCTGGAGCAGTGAGGCTACCCAGCAGGCTGACAGCCACTCTCCATGTGAGGCCATGAGGTCACAAGGTGTGAAAACAGGTTTCTGTGCCCCCCACGACCCAATGTCTCAGCCATCACAAGATGAGTACCCCAAACTGTGCTGGAAGAGGCAGACTTGGCTACTGAGGATAAGGGCACTCTTAAAGCAAAAGTACAATGTAGCAGTGGCATTTGGCCCTCATAAGAAGGGACACCAAATAAAGGCTTCTTTGGGTTACACACACACACACACACACACACACACACACACCCTACCAAGATGACTCACCTACCCTCTGATTTTTGCTCAAATATCTGAAGACCTCTGTTACCTAGTTGCTAAGTCCAAAAACTTCACATCCTCCACTGAAAAAACCCAACCCATTTGCCCAGGAAAATTCCATTCAGTGGACCCTTCTCAAGTCCTGGCACACTGAGAGCATGGTTGGCCTTCTGCTCAGAAAACTTTGGTGTCTGCAGCTATCAGCATCAGGTCCCTGCAGGGTGGGGCGGGGTGAGGGATGGAGGACAGATTCCAATCCCATGGGCAACTCTGAATGCTGACCCTTCGTGGGAGCTTCCTTCTGTGACTTTTCACCAATGAACCGTTCCCACAGTCCCTTTATAAGTTAACTCCTAATGTCAGTCTGTCTCCCTCAAAGACAGCAACCCAAGACTACTCACAGTGAGGGAAGACTAGCTCCCTAATGAGTGGGAAACAGGTTGTGCTCCTAGCATAAAGGGATGCCCACCGCATTGCTGGGCCCTGAAGTATCACCATGGAGCTCTCCTCACCCCTCATGGTTTTTGTCTTTGTTTCTGGTTTTGTTTGGAAACATTTGTTACTCAGAGAGAGACGTCAGCTTAGATTAAGTTCTTTCTATGGAGCGAACCCTCCGAGAAGAGGGCGTGGGACTGGGGAGATAGCAGAGTGCCCACTCCTCTACCTCATTGATAGCACTTTGTGCTACAGGTTTGAGAGTAAATATTAACCTACCCAAGACTTCAAGCGCTTAGTACTTAATTATACCTGTAGTGGGGGAGGAAGAGGAAGGTTCCTCAAGACAGAAGCTGGACTCTGGAGTGGGATAACCTACCAGATAACACACACCACCTCAGTCATTATGTAAACGTCAGTTATTTTGTGAACATGGGACCTTCATCCGCCTCGTTTGTAAAAGTGAAGAGTGATACCTGTTTTCCAGCACTGTTGTGAAGGTAAACTGAGATCATTTTGTGATCTGAAAGCACCTGCACAGTGCCTGGCATACAAGAGATGATGGTTTCTCTTCTTTTCTGTTAAGCTCTACGATTGGGTTAACAATAAGGAGAACACAGTATTCTAAAGTTGCACAGTCATTCCAAAAAGTAAACTGTTGTGAAATCTTCAAAAAGAACAAAGGGGCAATCTTTGACTCCAAGATAATTTAAAACAGATTGAGGGAAAAAAAAAAAAGAATTTGGCATATTTTCAAAAGCATCAAATGTATCAGAAATGGGAGAAAACACTGAATCATGTCTAGATTGTAGACTCTAATGTAGTTTCTAATTGTTCTAATAACTCACTTTTATGGGAAGCTCAAGTTATTGTCGAAGGAAACGATATCCTGTTAATGTCTTATTAATAACAATTACATTCTTCAGAAATTGATATAAAAAGACAAAATTCAGTTGGTTCAAAAAAGATACAGCTTCAACTGTATCATTTGGCTGGAAGTGTTCTGGTCACAAAATGTTCATAATTACTGCAATTCTGTTCCTTGTTTGGGTCTGAAATTAGACTGACATTCTTTTAGTGACAAAAGCACTTTTAACATCCAAAAATTTTAGATATGGCTGATAGGTCCCTTTGATTGGAAGTTTGTTGAATGCAGCTGCAATATTTCTGAGTTAAGCTATCTTCACATATTCTCATTCTGGCTGGAACAAATGTTCGAGTCTCTGTTGTTTTGATCGCAGAATTGTCCAGCAGGCCAAACTGATGATTAGTTTACGTTATTAAGATGACTAACGCTCCTTTCAGTTGGCAGTTGAAAATCTACGCCAAGAACAGCTTTGAAAGTGATTTGACTGCATATCTGAGGGGAGTGGAGGTTATATACTTGTTTCTTCTATAATTCAGCAATATTTAAGCAGGAAACATTTAATATCCTGTGGGCTGCCATGGTTTCTTGAGGACCCTGAAAGTAGCAGGGAGAAAAGTCATTGTTGCTATGTTCTTAGGGGTCATGTAGTGAAGATCTTGACAAAATCAGTCATTAAGTAGATGAGCAAACTGGAGTCCCAGACAGAAGGTCGGAAGCAGGGCTCTTGTGGAAAGCACACCTGGGATGCCTGCTGAGCCCATCCTTCTTTGGAACATTCCCCATCATTCTTCATTAAAGGGTAGGCCAGCCAGCAGTTTGCCAGGGCAGCCATTTGACCCAAGGTAGACTAATAGGATTTTCTTTTCTAACCCTAAGTAATGCATATGTTAATTAGCTCAATTAACCATCCCACAATGTATACATATTTTAAAACATCATGTTGCACACCATAAATACATATAATTTTCACTTATCAATTAAAAAACAAATTTGAAAAACTTCTTAGTTAGTAGGAATAAGTTCAAGACATCCATTGTACAACAGGGTGACTATAGTTAATAACAATGTATTGTATACTTGAAAATTGCTAAGAAAGTAGATGTTAAGTGTTCTCAACACAAAACAGTGGTGAGTATGTGAGGTGATGCATATGTTAATTAGCTTGATTTAGCCATTCCACATGTATGCATATATCAAAACATCATATTGTACACCACAAATATATACAATTTTATTTTTTAATTCAAGGAAAAGAACTTGAATAAGAGGGAAAAAATCCAACTGGACAAGATGTGCTGGTGTTGACTATGTAAGTTCAAATAGAGATGGGGACACATCTTAGACCCAGAAGCCACCTTATGAAGAAGCAAGAGCTAAAAAGCTCATAGAGAAACCAGTCTACAGAAATAATAAGAAGCAGATACACAAGAGAAACGAGGCTCCAGGGCTCTGAGAGATGGGTAAAGAGCACACGAGGCCATTTCCAACATCCCTGAGGCCCAGTTCCTACAATCGGGAGCTATGAGACCCTGTTATATCATTACCATAGATCCTCACTTACCCAAAAGCCAGGATATCTGTGGAACCTCAAGTACCAAAGACAAAGGCCCTACCACCACCAACCCCACCACCAACATGTAAATAATGCTGGTGGGCAAAGGGCAATTGAGGAAGACTCTCTCACTGTGGTTCTGAAGTGACACTCAGAAGACTTTGCTTAGGGTATAAATGAACTAAAGCCTAAATCACAAGTTCATTTTCAAAAATTGAATGATCTTTCTGTATCCTAGAATATAATTCTTTGATTGAATTGCTTATTCTGGATAATACTAAGTTCAAGAGTTGGAGCCAGAAGACCTGGGCTCAACTCCTGGCTTTATCACTTCCTGGCTATGTGTGATGAGAAACTACTCAATCTCTCTAAATTTTTATTTTCTCTTTTAAAAAATAGAGATGATAGTAACATCTATCAACTATTTCTATTGTTACTTTCTTTCTTTATTTTATTTTTTTTTATTTTGTCGATATATATTGTGGCTGATTATTGCTCCCCATCACCAAAACCTCCCTCCCTTCTCCCTCCCCCCTCCCCCCCAACAATGTCCTTTCTGTTTGCTTGTCGTATCAACTTCAAGTAATTGTGGATGTTATATCTTCTTCCCCCCCCCGTTTGTGTGTGTGTGTGTGTGTGTGTGTGTGTGTGTGAATTTATATATTAATTTTTAGCTCCCACCAATAAGTGAGAACATGTGGTATTTCTCTTTCTGTGCCTGACTTGTTTCACTTAATATAATTCTCTCAAGGTCCATCCATGTTGTTGCAAATGGCAGTATTTCATTCGTTTTTATAGCTGAGTAGTATGCCATTGTGTAGATGTACCACATTTTCCGTATCCACTCATCTGATGATGGACATTTGGGCTGGTTCCAACTCTTGGCTATTGTAAAGAGTGCTGCGATGAACATTGGGGAACAGGTATACCTTCGACTTGATGATTTCCATTCCTCTGGGTATATTCCCAACAGTGGGATAGCTGGGTCGTATGGTAGATCTATCTGCAATTGTTTGAGGAACCTCCATACCATTTTCCATACAGGCTGCGCCATTTTGCAGTCCCACCAACAATGTATGAGAGTTCCTTTTTCTCCGCAACCTCGCCAGCATTTATCGTTCATAGTCTTTTGGATTTTAGCCATCCTAACTGGGGTTAGATGGTATCTCAATGTGGTTTTGATTTGCATTTCCCGGATGCTGAGTGACGTTGAGCATTTTTTCATATGTCTGTTGGCCATTTGTATATCTTCCTTAGAGAAATGCCTACTTAGCTCTTTTGCCCATTTTTTAATTGGGTTGCTTGTTTTCTTCTTGTAAAGTTGTTTGAGTTCCTTATATATTCTGGATATTAATCCTTTGTCAGATGTATATTTTGCAAATATTTTCTCCCACTCTGTTGGTTGTCTTTTAACTCTTTTAATTGTTTCTTTTGCTGTGCAGAAGCTTTTTAGTTTGATATAATCCCATTTGTTTATTTTTCCTTTGGTTGCCCGTGCTTTTGGGGTCGTATTCATGAAGTCTGTGCCCAGTCCTATTTCCTGAAGTGTTTCTCCTATGTTTTCTTTAAGAAGTTTTATTGTTTCAGGGTGTATATTTAAATCCTTAATCCATTTTGAGTTGATTTTAGTATACGGTGAGAGGTATAGATCTAGTTTCATTCTCCTGCATATGGATATCCAGTTCTCCCAGCACCATTTGCTGAAGAGGCAGTCCCTTCCCCAGTGAATAGGCTTGGTGCCTTTGTCAAAGATCAGATGGCAGTAAGTGTGTGGGTTGATTTCTGGATTCTCTATTCTATTCCATTGGTCAGTGTGTCTGTTTTTATGCCAGTACCATACTGTTTTGGTTATTATAGCTTTGTAGTATAGCTTAAAGTCAGGTAGTGTTATGCCTCCAGCTTTATTTTTTTTGCTCAGCATTGCTTTGGCTATGCGTGGTCTTTTATTGTTCCTTACAAATGTCTGGATAGTTTTTTCCATTTCTGAGAAAAATGTCTTTGGAATTTTGATGGGGATTGCATTGAATTTGTATATCACTTTGGGTAGTATGGACATTTTCACTATGTTGATTCTTCCAATCCAAGAGCATGGGATATTTTTCCATCTTCTTGTATCCTCTCTAATTTCTCTCAGCAGTGGTTTGTAGTTCTCATTATAGAGATTTTTCACCTCCTTGGTTAACTCAATTCCTAAGTATTTTATTTTTTTGGTGGCTATTGTAAATGGGCAGGCTTTCTTGATTTCTCGTTCTGCATGTTCACTATTGGAGAAAAGAAATGCTACTGATTTTTGTGTGTTGATTTTGTATCCTGCTACTGTGCTGAAATCATTTATCAATTCCAAGAGTTTTCTTGTAGAGGTTTTAGGCTGTTCGATATATAGGATCATGTCATCTGCAAACAGGGACAGTTTGAATTCATCTTTTCCAATCTGGATGCCCTTTATTTCCTTTTCTTCTCTGATTGCTCTGGCTAGTACTTCCAACACTATGTTGAATAGGAGTGGTGAGAGTGGGCATCCTTGTCTAGTTCCTGTTCTTAAAGGAAAAGCGTTCAGCTTTTGCCCATTCAGGATGATATTGGCAGTGGGTTTGGCATATATGGCTTTAATTATGTTGAGATACTTTCCCTCTATACCTAACTTATAGAGGGTCTTTGTCATGAATGAGTGCTGAACTTTATCAAATGCTTTTTCAGCATCTATAGAGATGATCATATGGTGCTTGTGTTTGAGTTTATTAATATGGTGTATCACATTTATTGATTTGCGTATGTTGAACAAACCTTGCATCCCTGGGATGAATCCCACTTGATCATGATGAATAATTTTACGTATGTGTTGCTCTATTCTGTTTGCTAGTATTTTAGTGAGGATTTTTGCATCTATATTCATCAAGGATATCGGCCTATAGTTTTCTTTTTTGGTTATATCTTTACCTGGTTTTGGTATCAGGATGATGTTTGCTTCATAGAATGAGTTTGGGAGATTTGTGTCCGTTTCAATCTTTTGGAATAGTTTGTAAAGAATCGGTGTCAATTCCTCTTTGAATGTTTGGTAAAATTCTGCTGTGAATCCATCTGGTCCTGGGCTTTTCTCTGTTGGGAGCCTTTTGATAACAGCTTCAATCTCCTTTATTGTTATTGGTCTGTTCAAATTTTCTACGTCTTCCTGGTTCAGTTTTGGGAGCTTGTGTGTGTCTAGAAATTTATCCATTTCCTCCAGATTTTCAAATTTGTTGGCGTATAGTTGTTTATAGTAGTCTCGAATGATTCCTTGTATTTCAGATGAATCAGTTGTAATATCGCCTTTTTCATTTCTAATTTTTGTTATTTGAGTCTTCTCTCTTCTTTTTTTTGTTAGCCATGCTAATGGTTTGTCAATTTTATTTATCTTTTCAAAAAACCAACTTTTTGATTCGTTGATCTTTTGAATTGTTTTTTGGTTTTCAATTTCATTCAGTTCTACTCTGATCTTAATGATTTCTTTCTGTCTGCTAACTTTAGGTTTCGATTGTTCTTGTTTTTCTAGTTCTTTAAGGTGAAGTGTTAGGTTGTTCACTTGCCATCTTTCCATTCTTCTGAAGTGAGCATTTAATGCAATAAATTTCCCCCTCAATACTGCTTTTGCAGTATCCCACAGGTTTTGGTATGATGTATCATTGTTTTCATTAGTTTCAATAAATTTTTTGATTTCCTGCTTGATTTCTTCTTGGACCCATATGTCATTAAGTAGAATGCTGTTTAATTTCCATGTGTTTGTATAGTTTCCAGAGTTTCGTTTGTTATTAATTTCTAGTTTTAATCCATTGTGGTCTGAGAAGATACATGGGATAATTCCAATTTTTTTGAATTTATTGAGACTTGATTTGTGACCTAACATGTGATCTATCCTGGAGAATGATCCATGTTCTGATGAGAAGAATGAATATTCTGAGGTTGTTGGATGGAATGTTCTGTAGATATCAGCCAATTCCAATTGGTCTAGAGTCTTGTTTAGATCTTGTGTTTCTCTACTGATTCTTTGCCTGGATGATCTGTCTAATATTGACAGTGGGGTGTTCAGGTCCCCTGCTATTATGGTATTAGTGTCTATTTCCTTCTTTAGGTCTAATAGAGTTTGTTTTATAAATCTGGCTGCTCCAACATTGGGTGTGTACATATTTATGATTGTTATGTATTCTTGATGGATCAGTCCTTTTATCATTAAGTAGTGTCCCTCATTGTCTCTTTTTATGGTTTTTAGTTTAAAGTCTATTTTGTCAGATATAAGAATAGCTACTCCAGCTCGTTTTTCTTTTCTGTTTGCATGGTAAATCTTTTTCCATCCTTTCACTCTTAGTCTGTGTGAATCTTTATGGGTGAGGTGGGTCTCTTGTAGGCAGCATATAGTTGGGTCCTCCTTTTTGATCCAGTCAGCCAATCTGTGTCTTTTAATTGGGGAATTTAAGCCTTTTACATTAAGAGTTGTTATTGAAAGGTGTTGATTTATTCCTAGCATTTTATTGGTTGTTTGGTTGTCTTAGGTGTCTTGTGTTCCTTGCTTTCTGATTTACTGTTTGGTTTCTGTGTGTGTTGGTTCCTTAGGTTGTAGATAGCATTTTTGTTTGCTTGTTTTCTCTTCATGAATGCCATTTTTATTATACTAGTGGGTATTGATTTTTCTTGGGTTTTTATGGCAGTGCTAGTTATTTTTCAGGAACCAAACCCAGTACTCCCTTAAGAATTTTTTGTAAGTGTGGTCATGTGGTGGTGAACTCCTGCAGTTTTTGTTTGTCTGAGAAATATACTATTTGCCCTTCATTTCAGAAGGATAGCCTTGCAGAGTAGAGTATTCTTGGCTGACAATCTCTGTCTTTTAGTATTTTGAATATATCATCCCATTCCTTTCTGGCTTTTAGGGCTTGTGATGAAAAGTCTGATGTTAGCCTGATTGGGGCTCCCTTATAGGTGATTTGACACTTCTCTCTTGTAGCTTTTAAGATTCTCTCTTTGTCTCTGAGTTTTGCCAATTTGACTATGACATGTCTTGGAGAAGGACTTTTTGGGTTGAATACGTTTGGAGATCGTTGAGCTTCCTGGATCTGAAGATCTGTGATTTTTCCTATACCTGGGAAGTTTTCTGCCACTATTTTGTTGAATATGTTTTCAATGGAATCTCCATTTTCCTCCCCTTCTGGAATACCCATGACTCGGATATTTGTGCACTTAAGGTTGTCTGATATCTCTCTCAGATTTTCTTCAATGTCCTTGATTCTTTTTTCTTTCTTTTTGTCTGCTTGTGTTATTTCAAACAGCCCATCTTCAAGTTCAGAGGTTCTCTCTTCAGCTTCAACAAGCCTGCTGGTTAAACTCTCCGTTGTGTTTTTTATTTCGCTGAATAACTTCTTCAGTTTAGCAAGTTCTGCTACATTTTTTTTCAGGACATTGATTTCCTTGTACATTTCCTCTTTCAGATCCTGTATACTTTTCCTCATTTCATCATGATGTCTAGCTGAGTTTTCTTGTATCTCATTCAGTTTCCTTAGAATTATCACTTGAAATTCCTTGTCAGTTATTTCAAGGGCTTCTTGTTCTATAGGATCTAGAGTTTGGGATTTATTAACTTTCAGTGGTGTACTTTCTTGATTTTTTGTATTTCTGGTATCTTTTTTTTGGTGTTTATTCATTGTGGCCGGGGGTTTCACAGTCCACCAGTTTGAGACTAATGACTAACTAGGATGTTGCTGTGGTTGCCAATTTCGTATGGCTCCCTCCATGACTGCTCAGTTGGCCTCTAGTGCCTTGTGTGTGTGGTTGCCTCGGGTCTTGGGCTTCTCCGGGGAGCCACCTTTCTGGTCAGCTTGGACTAAGCTGGGCTGGTGGATCACGTACCACAGGGTGTGTGATCTCTGTTGAGCTTTCACTTCCTGTGCAGGACTTCTCCCTGTTCCGTGTGCTCTGGCCCAGGCTGTTGGATCGTGCAGTGGTGACCCCACTGGGTGTGTGGTTTCTGTCGAGTCTCTGCCTCCCTGGCCGCACGTCTCCCCACTCTGTGCGCACTGTGCTGGGCTGGGGCGTGTCTTCTGCACCCCTCGTCTATCAGCTGGGCCTTCAAGACCCTGCTCGGCACCGCCTCGCCCAGGAAGTCTACCAGGTTTCTGCTAGGCACAGATGACCAGTTGCTCTGGGTGCCTTTGTAGCACTGTGTAGATCTTTCTCGGGTCTTGTTCACCTTTGTATCCCCCCAGCATAGATCGAATCTAGCGCCCACCTGCAGCCAGCTCTCCAGCAGGTTCAAGCGGACCTGGGAACTCTCCTACCACACTATTCCCAACCAGAAATTGGTTAGGCTTTTTTCCGAACTGGTGGCCACAGAGATGGTATCTGCCTCCCAGTAACAGGAAGTTTACCGGAGCCGGAGTCCAGGGTGTGGTGGAGTGACAGTCAGCCTGCCCATACTTCCTTGCCCTCCCGACACTGGCCGGGGATGCCCCCCGCCACCAGCCCCACCAGAGAACCACGGAGGGAGTGGGAGGGGAGGCCAGCCCGCAGGCTCCGGAAAGCCCCGCGCCGGGCCAAGCAGGTGGGAAGGCTCAGTGATGGCCGAGCGGGGCGGAGCTGCCAGCACCTGGGAAAATGGAGGCAGCCCCGGGGCGGTGAGTGGCCTGGTGATGCAGGCGGAAGCTGGGTGGGCATCAGTCCCCCGAACAGAGCTGGGCCAGGGGTCACTCACAGTGCTGTGCGAGGTCAGGTGCTCACTCTCTGTCTCTGGTTTGTCGCCTTCCCTGTTCTCGGCCGCTGCCGCCTCAGGCTGTTTAGTCGCTGCGCAGCTTGGACGCTCCCAGGAATCTTCTTTCATGCCGGCCTGAAACCTCGAATCCTGAATAAGGCAGCTGGTCGCCTTCAGTGCGGCCCCGGCCTCCGGGATCCTGTCTGCATCCACAGCAGCCCTGGCGCTGTGTTCCCTGTTTCAAGACTCGCTTTTGCAGCTAAGAAACAGTTCTTTTCCTGCTCCACACTTCAAAGCTGTTGCCTGTAAATGAGGCAGCCTCTCTTGCCGGGGGCAAAGTGGCGGTCACCCCCCACGACCGGCCAGCAGCTGCGGTCCTCCCTTAAGAGATGGCGAGAGGAAGGTCCACAAGTTTCCCGGCTGCCTGAGGCCCAGTGGCCGCCTTTTCCACCTCAGCTACTCCGCGCCAACCGCCGCAGCCACCGCCATCTTGAAACCCCTATTGTTACTTTCTTAACAAAGCTCTCTCTGATTGCCCAAGCTGGAATCAGTTTGAATGAACTTCGTTTAAATCTCTTTAATAATAATGGACATTGTGATAGTGACTTTTATGTTTCAACCTAGCTGGGCCATGGGGTGCCCAGATATTTAATCAAACATTCTTCTTCCTGTGTCTTTGAGGGTGTTTCTGGATGAGATTAACATTTGACTTGGTAGACTGAGTAAAGCAGATGGCCCTCCCTATTGTGGGTGGGCTCGTCCCATCAGCTGAAGGTCTGAAAGGAACAAAAAGACTGACCCTCCCCTGAGTAAGAAGAAGTTACTCTTGCCAGACTGTCTTCAAGCTGGGACATTGGGTTTTTCTCGCCTCCAGACCCAAACTGAAGCACTGGCTCTCCTGAGTTTCCAGCTTGTCAACTGCAGGCTTGGAGACTTGTTGGCCTCCATAATCATGTGAACCAATTCCTTATGATCTTTCTCTCTCTGTGTGTGTGTGCGCGCGCGCGTGCGCGCACGCGCACACGCGCATGCATATCCCACATTCTATTGGTTCTGTTTCTCTGGAGAACCCTCACTAAAACAGACACATCATATTAAAATTGTCTTTGTATGCTGGTTTTCTCCATCGGACTATGAGATCTTCAATTGCAGGAATCATCCCGAATTCATCTTTGTAAACACAACACACACAACACAACATCTGGAACAGAGTAAGTGCTCGATAACTGTCAAATGAATGAATAACTTTCAGATTGCTTTTTATGGCTGTTGGAAGGAATAAAAATCTGTAAATTCTTGAAATCAGTACGTCTCTTTACAGGAATTAGATATTTCTCCATATCAGTCCCCAAACCCATTCTTTACTGGAGGAAAATCAAACCAAACTAAGAGTCAAATATTTCTAACCTCTCTCTGTTTTCTATTAATCTTTATTCATTCAAAATATAATTAAGGATTGCCTCTTAAGTGAGGCTCTATTCTTGACACTGAGGATAAACTATTTAGATGAGGTCCCTGAGCTTCTTTTCTAGGGGGTGGGGATTGGGGACAAACTTTAAACAAGCAAACAAAGCCATTAATAAGTACCATGAAGGGCCATCAGGGAGCAGTGGCTACATTAAATTGCACCATCTTACCCACATAGGAGCTCACCTTTATTGTGTGTGTGTGTTTTATTTTTTCTCATATCTTCTGAGTTCATTTTCAGTTTCCCCTACCTCAGGAAGGAGCTTTAAACAAATTCATAACTTATTCAAATTAATTTTCCAGAAATGTAATTTTGATCATATTATTCTCCTGCTGTGTTGGTTTCCCATTTCCTACACAAAAATGTCTGAACAATTTATTGGTGCCCCAGGCCCTCTGCAGTGTGGTCTAAACCTTTCCATCTTGCTAATCTTTGGATATGCCAGCCCTCTTTCTGTTTCGTGAACACGCTACATACCCCACCTCAGCTCGATGCTTCTGCATGCTCCATTCCCCTGACCAGATTTCTCTTCTTACTTCCTCCAGCCTTAGTATTCACCCATCACTATAGATTCTCTTTTAAGACCCAGATTATATGGCAAATGGAACTTTAGTACATGTTGTCTGCTTAATAAATATGAGTTCCTTCCTTCCTCGCTGGAAGAAAACATTTGCTCCTGTAAGTCTTAAAACACTTGGTCCAAAACTCCCTTATGGTATTAATCTGGCTCTGCTTAGTATTATCATTTTGCAGGAACATGTCACATCTTTCCATCTGGATGATTATTTCCTTAGGAGGACAAATTGTTTTATTCAACCATGATTTTCCGATAGTCCAGAACAAAATGGAGTTCAATAAATGTGTGTTGAATAGATGAGTTTGATGAATAAGCAGATGGCTCAGCAAGTAAAAATGAAGCAGCCCACACTTTTTCATATTCTTCTACTTCAACTGCTTGTATTGATAATAAGTCTTAGATCAATACACCCACCACTCCTTATGGAGTTTGGTAATAATCTGTCGCCTCAGAAGTTTGAAAAGTGAAGGTAATTACTTTTTACCAGGAGTGGTCATTTTGGTGACTATTCAGAAAATTATGTACTGGGTATATTTATGAGCTATTTCTAACAAAAAAAATAGTAATTTTGAAGTTTTCTTTTAAAAAACAGTCTATATTTTGACTCTGGTGATTCTACTACACAATTATCATGATCATACTTCCTGGCAATAGGCCCCCAAGCCTCTAAGTATCGCATAATGGTTTGGACTTTTTTCCAATCCACAGGAGCCTGGATAAAACTTTGGGTGCAGTGAAGATGCTGGAATTGATGACTATTCTCTGCAGAGTGTACTTCTGAACAGTTCTCTTCCTCTTTTCATCTCAGGGATGCAAACTATGAAATCGCCTGCATCAATTTTGCATCTTACATGATAACAAATGGCTTATTAATATGGAGTGTTTCCCATTTCATAACAGGGGTAACTGCTACATTTCATTTAAAATCAAATATGAAAGATCTCAAATGGTACGTAAATCCAGAAGCTTCTAACTTATGTTGAGTCTTGTTTCTGCCTTCTTCTCTCAAAGTATCATTCAGGTATAGTATTATTGATTTATATATTAAAGATTTATCCATCCCAGTAGACACTCATCCTTATGGCCCAGACCCAAGGACAGCTTTATGGCTTTAACTTCATTGTGCAAACAAGGAAGCCAGACATATTTCCAGCTAATGGAATCACTGATTGGCAGTATTTCTGCAAATATGTTGTAAATATAAATTTTTCTACATCTAAATGCGCAAGCTTTCATACTGTGGATACATAATGACCCAGGAGTTAAGGACACTTTGTGATAACTTCCTTAATAATTGACTCATAATTCAAATTAATAAATGTGTTCTGAGCACCAGCTACACATAAGGCTTTGAGGGAAGTACCAAGGAAAAATAAAAATGAGTAAATCACAGTCTGTATTCACAGTGAGTTAATTATGGAATAGGAGCACTAGCCACACGAATTACCACTTACACAGTAGATTGGACGGGTGAGGTAGCAGCGAAGTCAAGTGCTCTAGGAACACAGATGAAGACGGCGTCACCTTCAGCCAGAGAACGGTGGCATTTGCAGGTCTTTGGAGGATTACCAGTATGTTGATGGCAAAGAGAAAGCTGAAGGGATGGCAAAACTTGGGGCCAGCTCACATGAGGCTGTTAAAGCCTGGGCAGGAAGTAGAAGTAGCAGGAATTTGTAAGCCATTAGGCTGGACATGAAAATTAGAGGCATATACTTTAAAATTTTTGCATGCCATGTTGGGAAGCAAGAACTCTATTCTTTAAGACACAAGAAACCATGAAAAATGTTGGCAATGGTCTCAGATCCTCAACAGCAGCTTCTGGAGGAACCTAGTGGTAGTGCTGGAAGAGGGAAGACCTGTCAAAGGCTGGTAGGCACCACTGGAAGTGATAACAGCACAGACAGGAAGTGAAAGTTCAGTTGAAAATCAGGAGGAGGGCTTGCAGAACAATGTCAGTGGGGAGAAAATGCTTATTTTAAATTGCCGGCAGGTTTTCTTCCATTGTAGACAGTAGAGTGTAAATACTGAAAATGTCGAAGCTAGAAAGCTTCCAGTTTTGTTGCTCATAACAGCTTCTGCGTGGGCACCCAGCAGGTGTTTGTGCTCACTTTGATGATACATTGCTTGTAGCCAGGCAGGTGTAAGGAACATAGCCAACACTTAACTTGGGGACTGGTGAATAGGTGTTGTCATCCAAAGGAGGCTCTTGAGGCCTCAGTGTTAAGTGTATTATTAGGTATAGGAATGAAAGTGTGCCTTGGCCTGGCAGAAAGGTGTTATGAGGTTAATTTTGTTTGTTAGTTTGATTCTTTCTAAATACCAATTCAGGAGGGACTGTCCACACCTGTGTGTGTGTGTCTTGGGGTTGCACTTGAGTGTGTGGCTAATTATTAGCACACAGCAGCACACCTTGCCAGGACAGTCACACTGTCTGTATACTTCACTCTGAAAGGAAAACCAGAAACTCAACAGGACTCAGCACGGCACTATCGGGACCATGCTTCCCACCCGTGGGATTGTGCTGGAAATTCTCTTACCAGCCTCCAATAATCCACTCTCCAGACTGTTGGCACTCCCTGTTCCTTCTGCAGACACTCAGACTGTGGTCCAAAGCATGCTGCTTCCCAAAGAACTCCCTCTAGGACACCAGCCAGGACACATGGTTTGCTGGTACAGAAATTCTGGTTTTCTAACCCAACTGAATGACATACAAATATGAATGAAAAAAGAGAGTAGTTGTTTCTACAAATTTGAATGCTTAGAAAAACTCATTAAAATACACTGCTAAAAAATTTTGTCAAATCAGGTATTGGTGACACAGATGTAAAAGCTTAGGGGGAATGATAATAAAATCTTAAGAGATATGAGGGTACTTCAAAAAGTTTATGGAAAAATGCAATTAAAGGATAATATGAATCTTTCCATTAACTTTTTGAAGACCCCCTCATATAGCAAATTAAATTAAAGAATTTTGGTGCTGCACATATTGGGGTTGACTGTAAAATTTTTTCAGTATTTCTGTAAGTTTGAATATTTTCATAATAAGACATTGAGGATAATGTATCTAAAATTCTGCGGGGATGATTTTGAGTTCCTGACAAGATGGTAAATTAGCATGAAATGCTGGTTCCTTGCTAGTTCAATGCTAGAGAGCCACAGAAGTAAAGAGAAAGGCCCAGAACCTAGGAAATAAAATGAAGATTATGCAGGTGCAAAAGTCCACATTCCCCATATTCCAATTGCTAATCCCATTTTGCTCCTATCCCTTCCAAACTGCAAGTTTTTATGTCTCTGACCCCACATGCACCACCCTGTAATCCATGCAGCAGTTTAACTATTACAATTGTAGTGTTTAGTCTAGAAAACTACAGGTTCTACTGACTGTGGCTGAAAGAAATCTCAGCAAAACAAAAAGTTGAAAATGCTGCCTCTATTCCTTCAGCTAAAAAAAATGCAGATAACAATTTTGCATTATGAGCCTGCCCTTAAAAAGAAGTCTGCAGGACGCTCCAAGTCAGGCACTTTGGCTGTGGTCTGTGAAAGACCTCTGCTTTCGATCTCTAAAAAGCTTGTAATTCTGATGGGATGTCATTCTGAAAATTTTCAACCCTGGCAATAATATTCAATTTTACATATATCTGATTCTTTAATATAAAGACAGGAATTTTTGTGTGCTTTCTTCGTAAACCAGAAGAATCAGCTGTCTCTCACTCTAAATAGCTTTTGTTAAGTAAATGACTTTTACACAAATAACTTTTACTTTCTTTAATTTAAAGCATTTTTATTTAAACTCCTGAGGAGAAGGAAGCATATGTAGTGTGGGGAGAAGGTGGTGGCCCAGTGCAGAGGTGGGCAGGAAGACTCGGGAACAGTTTCCCTGCTGTGCTCTGTGCTCTGACACAAATGCAGATTCAGAAGGATTATCATAAAAAGACCCTAAATGAAAACACTCTCAGTAGGACTTATACAGGGGGATGCAATGAAATATATGAGAATGGGGAGCAGATCATTTAGTAAAGTTTACTGTAGTTTAAGAAAAGAAGAACCTGAAAAAGATTAAAGGAGAATGGAGGAAGGGAGAGGAAATAAATATCCATAACAACCCAGAATTTAAAAGCTAGAGAAATACGAAGTACCACTGAATAGCTAAAATGGAAACAAAGGAAAATATATTTACAACTTCGTGAAACAGTTAAAATTCTCATAAAGTGCTGGTGGGTGTGTAAGTTAGAACACCACTCTAAATAACTATGTGGCAGCATCTACTAAACCTAGATATGCACATACCCTATGCCCCAGCAATTCCATTCCTAAGTCATATGTGCCAATAAAGGCATATATAGATTCATTGATAGACAGATCCCATGTTCATGCCAGCCAGAAGTTGGAAACAACCCAAATACCCATCAACAATAGAATCAATCAATAAGTGGTATAGTCATACAATGGAAGACTAAACAGAAATGGGAATTAATAATCTACAACTACATGCAACGATGTGGATGACACAAAAGAGTATATTCTGTATGATTCCATCTATACAAAGGACTAAGACAAGCAAAAGTAACCAATAATGTTAGAGGTCCTTAGAGCAGAGGTCGTAACTGGAAAAGAACATAGGGACAAAGGGGTCTGGAAGGCTCATAATGTTCTGCTTACAGATCTGCCTGCTGCCTTTATGCGTGCATTCGGTTTGCGAAAATTCATTTATCTATACACTGGTGATATGTGTACTTGTATGTACATTTATCAAGATTTTTCAATGAGAATATCTTCTTGAAGGTGAAGGTTAGTGGACCAGAGGGAGGTCAGTCATATTAAGTCACTTGTGCTGTTTAGACGGGTAATACTGAATTAATACGTTTTAGATAATAAGTATAATAAGTTAAGAGTAACTCCCCAAAGAATGAAAATAGTGCATCATTTTTATGTCAACAGAAAAATAAATTTAATCACTCCAATGAAAGGCTGAAAAGAATTTTAAAATTTTGGTGAATTAAACTTAGGAAATAAGAAGACATAAATAGTTCCTAATATTATAACAATCATGATAAATGAAATAGGATTAAATTAGCCAATCAAAAGATGCAAATCCTCAGATTAGACCTAAAAAAATAAAACAAAAAAACTAGATCCAGTAAAATATTCCTCATGAGAAATATTTAAATAAAAGTTTTAAAGACATGAATAAAGTGATAAACAAAATGCAAACTAAAATAAAATTGGGGTAACAAATTAATATTAGAAACATTAAATGCAAAGAAAATAAAACATCATAAAAGAAAGATGGATATTATCTACTCGTGAAAGAAGCAGTATATCAAAAAGATATAATGATCATAAACAAATCTATACCTAACAATACAGACTTTAAAATCATAAGACAACAATTGTCAGGAAAACAGAAAGCAACAGATTTTTTAAAAATTGATACTGGAATTTTTCTAAAAATACTCCTCTCAAAAATGACAAGTCCAACTGGATAAAATATAAGTAAATGTATTGAAAATGTAAATAATAGAGTAAACTTCCAGTAATACACATCTAACAAGTCTACACATTACACATTATCTTTTGGTTGTATATGAAGCATTCACACACACACAAGAAAAATGACTAGTATTAATTCCCAAATAATGCTTCAAATAAGTTCCAAAAAAATTAACATCATGAGATTCTATTCTATTTTCTAATTCCATTGCTTTAAAATTAGAAATAAACAACAAAGAGGAAAACAAATAAATAAATAAATGAGTTATATATCCAGGAACAAACTGCGTACTACTAAGTACCATTTTCTTAAGGAAGCAATTAAAAGAAAATTTAAAAATTATTTAAAGTAAATACCTTGAAAATATTGCATGCCATATTGTGTGACACACAGAGCAATTATTTATAGGGAAATTTATAGTTTTAAATAAACTGAAATTTACAGTTTTAAAAAAACTGAAAATATTGTAAACAAATTTAGTATCCAACTCAAGGAGGTGAAACACAAAGACAAAAAAGCAAAGAAAGACTAGAAAGTAAGAATGATAAATTGTAAGAGTGGTTCTGGCTATGGGCAACTAAAAATGTCTGCAGAGCCTCTCCCCCAAAAGCAATATACAGCTTAAACCTGAAAGGAAATCACACCAGATATTAATTTCAATCCACAGTTGGCAATGAAGAGCACTGGAAATAATGAATATTTGGGTTAATATAAAACATTCTATAACTGTATTTCTTCTCATTTCTTCTTCTAACTTCTATAAGCACATCAGATTGCTTAAAGCAATAATTATTACACACTATTTTAGGTGTATAACATATTCCTATGTAACAACATGACAATAATCACCCAGAGAAGGAGGAAGTGATGAAGCTACATTGCAGAGAAGTTTCTAATTTTGCCAAAATTAAGTTAGAAGTAGGCTTTAATAATTTAAAATGCATAGTTTAATCCATAGAGCAACTATAAACAAATCATAAAAATACAGTAAAAAATTAGCAAAGGAATTTAAAGTGTACATTAAAAATATTTATTCAGTACAAAAGGAGGAAGAGAGGAACAAAAAAGAAAAGAGATATAGAGAAAATAAATGACAAATGTAAATTCAATCATATCAATAATTACATCAATGTAAATGTTCAAAAACTCTAATTGACAGGCAGATATTGCCAGCATGGACAAAAGTAAGATCCAACTATATTTTGTCTACAAGAGAAACACCTTAGGTTTAAATACATAAATAGGTTGAAAATAAATTGATAAGAAAAGATATACAATGCAAATGTAGCTATAAGGAAACTGGAGCAGCTATACTAATATCAGACAAAACGGACTTGAAGATGATAAACCATATTAGAAACAAAAGGATCAATATATCTGAAGATAAATCAATGTATGCACTTGTAATAACAGAACCTCAAAATACATAAAACACAAACTGATGGAATTGAAAGAAGAAACATACAATTGAACAATAATAGTTGAAGACTTTGGTATCTCACTCTCAATAATTCTTAGAATATTGAGACAAAAAAACCATCAAGAATATAAAAGACTGTATCAGAAGAGAAAAAGTTTACAAATAAATAACCTAAGCTTCACCTTAAGAAACTAGGAAAAGAGAATCAACTAAGCCCAAAGTAGCCAGAAGAAACTATGCAGTAAATTAGAGCAGAGTAAATTGACCAATAAAATACAAACCAGAAAGACGCTAGAAAAAATATCAATGAAACCAAAAGGGTGTTTTTTGAAAAAATATTATTAAAATTAACAAACCTTCAACTAAACTAGGGAAAAAAGAGAGAAGACATAAATTAGAAAAATCAGGAATGAAAGAGGAGACATCACTAATGAGCCTAGAGAAATTTAAAGGATTATATTGAAAAATTCTGAACCATAATATGCTAACAAATGAGACACCTTAGATAAAATGGACAAATTCTAGGAATATAAACTGAAATAAAAAATTGAATAGGCCTATAACAAGAAAAGAATTTGAATTATAATAAAAATCTTCCTACAAAAAAAAGCCAAGGCCCAGATGATTTTACTGGTGAATTTTATCAAATATTTAAAGAAGAAATAACACCAATCCTTTATAATTTCAGAAAATACAGGATGGAAGACTTTTCAAATCATTTAATGAGACTAGTATTTTCCTTGTATACTACTAATACCTATTAGTGTTACAATGCCAGAAAGACATGACAAGACAAGAATACTGCAGATCAATATCCCTCATGAACACAAACACAAAAATTATTAACAATGTATAAGCAAACCAAATCCAGCAACATATGAAAACGATTACACATTTTGATTAAGTGATAGTTTCCCAAGAATGCAAGGTTGGTTTAATATCTGAATATTAATTACTATAATGAACCATATTAATAGAACAAAGACAAAACTCACTTGATCATCTTAATAGATGCAAAAAAAGCATTTGACAAAATCAAAAATCCATTCATGATAGAGACTCCCAACAAAATAGAAATAGAAGGAAACTTCCTCAACCTGAGAAAACCAACAGCTTGATATCATACTTATCGGTGAAGGACTGAATGCTTTCTCCCCTAAATTTGGGAACAAGATCAGAAACTTCTATTCAACATAGAACTGAATGGTTCTGGCCAGTGCATAAGATTAGGGATGCATAAAAAGAAGAGGAGAAGGAAGAGAAAGAGGAGAAAGAGGTATTGAAGAAGAAGCAGGAGGAAAAGAAGGAAGAAGAGGAAGACAAGGGAAAGGAGAGAAGGGGAAACAAAAGAAAAGGAAAGAAAGAAGAGTTATATAGTTTGGAAATGAAGAAGTAAAACAATCTTATGATCTTGGGTGTAGAAAACCCAAGAAAATCACACACAAACACACATGCAACCTACTAGAACAAATAAATGAGTTTACCAAAGTAATGGAACCCAAAATCAATACACAGAAGTAAATTATATTTATATATGTGAGCAACAAATAATATGAAAATGAAACTTTAAAAAACAATTCCATTCACAATAGCATCAAAAAATGAAATAGGAGTAAGTTTAACAAAATATGTGCAAGACATGTATACTAAAAACTACAAAACATTGCTGAGAGAAATTAAAGAACTAAATAAATGAAGAGATATTTTATGTTTAAGTATTAACATTTAGAAGTAAATGTACCCTGGAATTTTTTATGACCTAGATGGAGAGGGGGAAAACTTCTTAAAAAGTGCAAAACACAAAACATGGGTTTTAAAGCTGACAGATTAGGGACTGCAAAACATATCTAGAATATATAATGAGCTCCTGCAAATCAACAAGCAAAAATAAATTTAATTAAATATGGGCAAAGAATATGAATACACAATTTATAGAAAAAGGAGTCCAAATAACTAATGAGTATATGAACAGTCTTATACAGATAATCAAATAAATACGAAATAAATAGTACATGACTTTACAACCATAAAAATGATAAAATTTTAGTAAGATAAATAATGTCCTATATTGGGGAAAAAGTAGGGAAGTGGAAACTCTTGCACACGACTACTGGTGGAATGTAAACTGGTACTGCAGTTCTGGAATGCAAGATGGTGCAATTTAGTAAAATAAAGTATAACTATGATAAATATGTTCCAGGATCCAGCAATCCCACTCCTAGCTATATTTTCCAGTGGAAAATAAAAACTCAAACAAATCTGGGAGGTTCACATACTAGGATATCCACCTGTGTGGGTGGCAGGGTGTTACAACCACCTTTGCATCTGTGGTAGGTTATTACAGCAATTACTCAATGACTCCCAATGAGCTGTGCTTCCAAGTATCCACACTCTTGTGTGGTCCCCTTCCTCATGTATTTTCAGGTTCACCACTTGACATGCTCTTACCAATGAGATATTAGCAAACATGACACAGCAGAGACTTGCAAAGTTCTTGTCATAGGTGTCCGAAAAGGAGCTGAGGCTACCTGGCTAGATGTGGGTGACATAGAGCCCAGTGGACAGCCAGCACTTGCCACTGGACATTTTAATGAGGCTACCTGAGATCGCCAGCCCCAGTCAAGCAACCAGATGACCACAGCCACAGGAAGGACCCTAGGCAAGACCACAAGAACTCAGTTCTCAAACTGCCATTTCACAGAAACGTGAGCAAGTAAAACAGTTGATTTAGGGCACAAATTTTGGAGGTGTTTTGTTGTGCAGCAAGACATAACTGATCTGCTGTCTCTCACCAGGGGAATGAATAAGAAATACATGGGAAAATACACACTTTGGCTTATAATACTCTAGATACAAGAAACAAACGAGGTATATTCAGCAGTATAAATAGAGCACCAAAAAAATAAAGTGGAGAGAAAAAAAAGAGTAAGAATAAGAGTGAGATGTATAGATTAATACCACTGAGGCAAACTGAAAACACAATCCATTCTACAAGGATGTATTTCTTATTAAGGGTAATCAACAGGAATGGGAATCTACAAGGGAGGATAATAGGAGTCAAGACAGGTGAGGAAGGATAAAAATTTCATAATACAACATAATATAACATGACATAAGGTAACACAATGATAGAGTTTAACAAAGAAAGAAGCCTTACAAGGACCCGTGACGAATCTAGTATGACTGGAATCAAGTTACTCCAACTCTCTGTGACTAATAAAAATACGTATATTGTTCCTGAGGGATTCTGAACTCCGATTTCTTTGCAAGTGTCTAAGTTCTCATTCTACTTCAAAGAAAGCAAAACTGAAAATCATAAATGATGAAATTTGAGTATGGTTTATGGAAAAAAGATAACACAGAATTGAAACCTATATTCAAAAAATAGACTTTGGTCCTACATCAAAAGATTGGCAAATGAAACTACATACTTATATTTTAAATTAAAGTGTTTAGGGTATGCATGCAACACTTCTTCATGATTCCCCCATTGAACTGATTTTTTCACTTAACTCTCCAAATATTTGACTTGTTCAGATCAGTGGGCTTCTTCTGCATTTAATATGAACAGCTCAGATTTTGAGAAGTGTATTGTGCTACGAATGTCTTGCTTGAGTCCTGGGGAGCCCCTGTGCACACTGAAGAAAGTGAGGAGAGCTCCTGAGACAGAAGGCGACCAGGCGTGCCTGGGGCTGAAGGTGGTGTGTGGGAAAGAAAGGAAAGAGCACTGTGGGAGAATGGACAAAGGCCTGGGTATGTGCTCAAACTGTGGGGATTCCATTTACAGAGGACACTGAAGGCAACATGGAGGGCTTGATGATGCTGCAGGAGGGTTGCTCACAGCTCCCAAGAGAAGGGGTCATGCCACCCCACGCAGGCCCACACAGGGAAGCACCAGGGTGGTCAGGAGTGGAGGGAGAGAAGGACAAGGTGCAGCAGGGCTCTCTCAGGAAGAAATGGGTGAGGCAGGGCAGGCAGCTTGAGCAAGCTTAGGATTAGACAGTTTGAACTGTTAGATAGCTCTGGGCTTCAGGGGTGGTCTCTAGCTGTCAGTGCCTGGCCCTGGGGTGATTTAGGGAAGGGAAAATGCTGGCTTGGATAAAGGGGGTGGGGGTGGGCTTTGGACTGGCTGGCTTTCACATGAGAGGTGCACTCACAGGGAGTCATTTTCTGCCTCTAGGAATTAGTCCGGGAGGGGCAGTTTCTCCCCAGCCAGCGAGGCTGCCAAGATGTCAAAGCATCATACAGAAAATAAAAAGTGGGATGAATACAGTGTGAAAATGTGTCAAATGTGGTCAGATAAACTTATTCATGTGATCATCTGTGTGTGTGTGTGTGTTCTCCTTTTCACTAACTGATGTGATGTAACAGATAAATTCATTTCTTAATACTTAAACTCTTTAATTTCCAAAAATAACGAAATCCATATATTGAGTATATACATAATGCTTTGTGTATGTAATGTACCCTCTCACAGAGCCCAGACTATACTAGGTACCTAGGATTCCTAGGAGGACACACATGAGCCCTCCACAGCCTAATCTGTGAAGATATTCAGCTCCCATTCCTGCCACTCAGGAGGACCAAACTATTTTCCTTCAATCTGCACGCAATAATGATAAAAGCCCTCACACCATTACTTACTGTGTGCCCGGCATTTGGCTAAGCTTTTACACCATGACTTCATTCAATCCTTCAAACACTATTCCCATTTTACACAATGTAGAATGCTCAAGGGACTTGGCTCCTTTGCACACTTGGGAAGTGGGCAAGCAGGGTCTGAAGCTGCCGGCTCCTTACTCTATTGCCTCACCCACAGGCCTTTGAGGTTATGGTGACCAACACAGCCTCTAGGGTCCCCTGGGTTTAAAGTTCCTGTAAACTTTAAATGGGTTTCTCCCTGACTCTAGGTCCCTAACCTCCCTTTTCCTAGAGCATTTACTTTAGAAACCTTGCCATTGTAAATCTTTTCTCTGCTCCTCTGAGATGTAAAACTTCTCCCAGCCTCCTCCCAGTTTTATAGTCCAAGACTGTCTTCCTCAAAGACTTGGGAGCCATCGCTTTGAAATGGAACCATTAAAAAAGAGCTCCTTGATTATGGGAGTATTACGCAATGTGTACACATATCAAAGCACCAAGATGAACACCTGAAAGACAGAAAATTTTTATTTGTCAATCATACCCCAATAAAACTAGGGGTTGTGGGAGAAAGAAAGAAAAATAGCTACCCCATCTTCCAGGCTCTGTGGGAAGGTAGGAACCCAACCTCCATAACAAGCACTGCTCAGCAAACACAGAAGGTCTCATCACATGACCAACCTCCCCCCAGCATCCCCCAGTACTTTCCACCTCCTAGGCTGCTCCTGCTTTTTATCCCAACAGAGTTCAGTTCAATCTCTTCCTAGTGCAATAGTCTTGCATAAAGTCTTCCTTGCCATTTTTAACAAGCATTTTGTGCAATTTTTCTTTCATTCTTTTCCTGCCCACAGGACACAGCCTCAGTGAAGCCTCCTGTCCTACCAGAAGGGGGCAGTAGTCCCTCCCCACCGTGGAATGGCCTGAGCTCTTCTCAGGCCACAGGCCCCGTTGGTCCATGAGCTTTCCCACAACCAAGGCTTTGTCTTATGCATCTTTATAGTCTTCTTCCTCTTTTTCCAGCCCTCTGGCCAATATCCAGAATTCTTCATGCCACACCATAAGTGCTCAGTAAGTGTTGTTAAAATGACCAAATAAATAAACTGAAAAAAAGAAAAGCAAACAAATATTTCAATGATAACTTATTTTAAATCAGAAGAAATGCAAAATATAATAAAAGTGTGTACCTTATACATATTACACTAGCATTTTCTAGGTTTTAGGAGGAGGTTACATTTCAGTGTTCCAAGACATAATTCAACAGGATGAGAAGAGAAAAAAAGAAAAATGGCAATCCTTGCAATATATAAATTTCACAGTTCTGCACGTGGGTTTTCCCAATTCTATTCCACTTTTTGCATTTCAGCCATGCTACTAAGTGATAACACACAAACATGATTCACTATACTATGCTCATCCATGTAAACATAGGTAGCAGCTATGGTGATGAGGTAGCAGCTGGACATTTGTCATGGGGCAGGTGCTACCTATCTTGTTTAATACAGCCATCCTGAGAGGAATCTACTGTCATTATACAAATGACATTTCACAAATGACAAAAGTGAGATGCAGAGAATTAAATCACATATATGAGGTTACTCAACCTATTGGTGCCAGAGCAACCTGCTCTGCACCTAATGTCAACTGCACACGAATGAGAACCACATTTGAAAGACTGCCAGTGATTTCTCTCAAAAGAGACAAACACTTCCAACTTTTTAAATGATCTGATCTCTATCACAATTTCCTCCTTATTCTGTTCTTTTTATATCACTATACCAAAACCTCGAAATAGTTATCTTAAATAATTATTTTAAGTTATCTTAAAAATAATAATAATAATAAAACTTTTCTAAAAACTCAGGAAGAAAATGTTTATAAGGACAATAGATGATCTTTTGAATTTTATCATGTTGTCTTTTCTCAAAACACATATATTTCCTTCTCTTCTCCAAAGGTGTCAATGTGTTTCTATCAATATCTCTCTCTCTCTCTCCCTCTCTTTCTCTCTCATATACACACAGGGCTATCCTTACTACTTCTGCATATTTTTATTTTCTTATCTTGTTAAGAAAATAAAAGAAGAAAAAGAAAAAGAAGCATTGCACCAGTTTATGACAGGCAGACCACTCTAAACACCACCATGTAAAAAGCATTCATAAAACGTATTTTAAGAAATGTAGTCTCGTGCAAATATGCTTCCTAAATCCTCAGAGTGCTAATCACAGAGCTCAGCTTACTGAGGCAGTTGTATGACTCAGCTGCATCAGTGCAGATCCACCTCCATGTCCCTCGAGCCTGGGGGTTGGGTAAGGAGCCACACTTTCCTCCTGCAGCCCTAAGGCGCAAGCAGACTGCTTGTCACTTCCACGTCACACAATAGATGTCTCTTCACATGGAAGTTCAGAGCATATGACAAAAACACAGTACCATCAACTGCCATTCCAATATCACTGAAAACATAATACCAAAGTAAAATCTAAAGAGTGTGCTAGCCAGAGTTCCATCACATAACTTTCCTCAATGTGAAGCTCTCAGCCCCACACTGGGCCATCGATGAGAAATCTCTGTTCCTCCTTCACATCGTTTTTCTGGCCTTTCATCCATTCAGATTTCCAAAATTCCACCTGGGAGGGGAAAGGAATGAATGGACAAGGTGCACTTCCTGTGTGTGGGCACGGGATCAGGTGCCTTCCACGTTATCTCCACCATAATGTTTTACTGCCATTGGCAGGTGTTTCCTCCTTTTGGTAGATCAGGAACTGAGGATCAGAGAAGTGAAAAATGTGACCCAGAGCACACTCTAATAAGTGGCATGGCCACGGTTTGCATCTGTACTGGTCTAACTTCAAAGTGTTTATGCTTCCCACTTCCTCCTCCTGATCTGACAAGTTTATAAAGTACGGTTTCTCTAAGAAACTCAGTGAGAGAAAGTTAATTCATTTCAATATATCCAACAGACATAACCAACTGCAAAGGTGGTGTGTAAAGACAGTTTCCTTTGGGGTCTAAAGCTCTTCAGTGAGTACCTATTAACTACAATCCTACCTGGCCAGGTCCTCCTCAGACCTGGCTTCCAGTCACCTCTCTCCACACACAGCCCCAAAGAAATCCCCTCTTCTTCCTAGCCCCTCACCATCTTGCAGGTCCAGGCAACCAAAAAAAAAATGATGGTGATCTTTCTTTTCCTATTTCCCATCTCTACTCTTCGAGAGCCCAAAGTTGATGCTAATGTCCTCGACATGTATTTCGGACAAGACAGCAGTAAGATGTGAGGCATGGGTGGGATTCAAAACAAGCACAATCCACAACCTAAACAGTTCCACAAATTGATACCATAATAGCAATTGGCCCAGGGTGGCTCGGGGACAGTAACCTCCCTAGCTGCTGTTATGGACTGAAGATGTGTCCTTCTAAAATTCTAACATTGAAGTCTTAATTCCCAGTGTGGCTGTATTTGGAGTAAGGAAGTAAGAAAAGTTAAATGAGGTCACAAGGGCAGGGCCCTTACCTGATAGGATTAGTGTCCCTATAAACAGGGACACCAGGGTTCTTGCTCTTTCTGCCTGCCATGTGAGGACACAGCAAGAAGGCCACCATCCACAAGCCAAGAAGAGAGCCCTCACCAGAAACCAAGTCAGCTGGAATATGATATTGGACTTCCAGCCTCCAGAAACAGGAGAAATTAATTTCTGTTTTTTAAGCACCCAGTCTATTTTGTTATAGTAGCCCAAGACAACTAAGAGAGTGGGATTTTGTCATTCTTTCCAGGAAAATCTGGGAATGACAACAGAGTTTAGATTATGAGAAGGAAGGACTCCGTCACATGTCATGGTTACTTCCTCACACCAGAAATTGATTATTTTCGTATGTTTAGTGCCCATCCACGGTTATTCTCCTACAACTTGTCTTTTCATATCCTTTATCATCTTCCTGTCTTCAGATTATTGCTTTGAAGGCATTTGGGGTTTTTAAAAAATATATTCTGAATACCAATCATTTATCAGTTATATGTTTTACAAATATCTCTCAGTCTGTAATTTACTACTTCTTCATGTATGGAAATCTATTTTAAATATAGTCAGTTTGATCTGTGTTTTTTGGCTTGCATTTTTTGTGTTTTTATTTGAAATCTATCCCTACCCTAAAATAATACATTCTTCAATATTTTCAGCTCAAACATGAAATTTTCTTATGTCTTTAGACTACCTGGCATGTATTTTTGTATATGGTGTAAAGTAGGAGGTCTAATTCTAGTATTTTGCATATGGATATCCAATTGTCCCAGCACAATTTTTTGCATAGTTCATCATTTGCCATCTGATTCATAATGCCATCATAAATTGTTTCCATTATGCATGATTGTTTCTGAGTTCTCAGTTGTGTTTGTTTATAAATCAATGTTTTACCCTTGAGCTAATTTCACAGTCTTAATTAGAATAGCTACACAGTAAGATTTGAAAGTATGTCCCGCACTTTTTTCTTCAAAATTGTCTTCTCCATTTTTAATCTTGTAGCTTTCCATATGTTTTTTTAATTAGTTAATTAAATTAAAAAATAGTTTTGCAATTAGAATGAAATGGTATTAAATTTGTAGGTTAATTTAGCAGAATTCATAGATTTAGTTTAATATTTCCATTTGTGAAACTGGTAACTCTATTTATTTATGTTTTTGTTCATGTCTTTTGAGAAAGTTGTAAATTTTGTCCATAAAGGTTTTATATATCCTTCACTGGGCTTGTTCCCAGGTACCATAGACTTATTTGCTTTTGCTTGGGTAGATTTTTTGGCAATTATCAATAATAAATCATTTAATTTAACTTTCTGAGTGTTAGTTTTTAAAAGGAATTAAATTGATTTTTTTTCTTTTAAAAAACTTATTAATATACAATGTGGTTGATTATTGTGGCCAATTACCAAAACCTCCCTCCCCGCCTTTCTCTACCCCCTCCCTCCCAACAATGTCCTTTCTGTATGCTTGTCGTATCAACTTCAAGGAATTGTAATTGTTGTGTCTTCTTCCCTCCTCCCCCCCCGTTTTTTGTGTATTTATTTATTTATTTTTAGCTCCCACAAATAAATGAGAACATGTGATATTTCTCTTTCTGTGCGTCACTTGTTTCCCTTAATATAATTCTCTGTAGGTCCATCCATGTTGTTGCAAATGGCAGTATTTCATTCTTTTTTATAGCTGAGTAGTATTCCATTGTGTAGATATACCACATTTTCCATATCCACTCATCTGCTGGTGGACATTTGGGCTGGATCCAACTTTTAGCTATTGTAAAGAGTGCTGCAACATTGGGGAACAGGTATACATTCGACTTGATGATTTCCATTCCTCTGGGTATATTCCGAGCAGTGAGATCGCTGGGTCATATGGTAGATCTATCTGCAATTGATTGAGGAACCTCCATACCATTTTCCATAGAGGCTGCACCGTTTTGCACTCCCACCAGCAATGTATGAGAGTTCCTTTTTCTCCGCAACATTGACAGCATTTATCATTCACAGTCTTTTGGATATTAGCCATCCTAACTGGGGTTAGATGGTATCTCAGTGTGGTTTTGATTTCCATTTCCCGAATGCTGAGTGATGTTGAGCATTTATTCATGTCTGTGGGCCATTCGTATATCTTCCTTTGAGAAATGCCTATTTAGCTCTTTTGCCTATTTTTTAATTGGGTTGCTTTTTTTTTTTTTTTTTTCTTGTAAAGTTGTTTCAGTTCCTTGTATATTCTGGATATTAATCCTTTGTCAGATGTATATTTTGCAAATATTTTCTCCCACTCTGTTGGCTGTCTTTTAATTCTGTTAATTGTTTTTTTTGCTGTGCAGAAGCTTTTTAGTTTGATATAATCCCATTTGTTTAATTTTCCTTTGGTTGCCCATGCTTTTGGGGTCGTATTCATGAAGTCTGTGTCCAGTCCTACTTCCTGAAGTGTTTCTCCTATGTTTTCTTTAATAAGTTTTATTGTTTCAGGGTGTGTATTTAATTATTTAATCCATTTTGAGTTGATTTTAGTATATGGTGAGAGGTATGGGTCTAGTTTCATTCTCCTGCATATGGATATCCAGTTATCAAGCACCATTTGCTAAAGAGGCAGTCTCTTCCCAGTGTATAGGCTTGGTGCCTTTGTCAAAGATTAGATGGCTGTAGGTGTGTGGGTTGATTTCTGGATTCTCTATTCTATTCCATTCATCAGTGTGTCTGTTTTTATGCCAGTACCATGCTATTATGGCTATTATAGCTTTGTAGTATAGTTTAAAGTCAGGTGGTGTTATGCCTCCAGCTTTATTTTTTTTGCTCAGTATTCCTTTGGCTATGCGTGGCCTTTTGTTATTACATATAAATATCTGGATAGTTTTTTCCATTTCTGAGAAAAATGTCATTGGAATTTTGATAGGGATTGCATTGAATTTGTATATCACCTTGGGTAGTATGGACATTTTCACAATGTTGATTCTTCCAATCCAAGAGCATGGGATTTCTTTCCATCTTCTTGTATCCTCTCTAATTTCTCTCAGCAGTGGTTTGTAGTTCTCATTATAGAGATTTTTCACATCCTTGGTTAATTCAATTCCTAAGTATTTTATTTTTTTGGTGGCTTTGTAAATGAGCAAGCTTTCTTCATTTCTCTTTCTGCATGTTCACTATTGGAGAATAGAAATGCTACTGATTTTTGTGTGTTGATTTTGTATCCTGCTACTGCGCTGAAATCATTTATCAATTCCAAGAGTTTTTTTTGTAGAGGCTTTAGGCTGTTCAATATATAGGATCATGTCATCTGCAAAGAGGGACAGTTTGAATTCATTTTTTCCAATCTGGATGCCCTTTATTTCCTTATCTTCTCTGACTGCTCTTGCTAGTACTTCCAACACTATGTTGAATAGGAGTGGTGAGAGTGGGCATCCTTGTCTAGTTCCTGTTCTTAAATGAAAAGTTTCAGCTTTTCCCCATTCAGGATGATATTGGCCATGAGTTTGTCATATATGGCTTTAATTATATTGAGATACTTTCCATCTATACCTAACTTATAGAGGATCTTTGTCATGAATGAATGTTGAATTTTATCAAATGCTTTTTCAGCATCTATAGAGATGATCATATGGTCCTTGTGTTTGATTTTATTAATATGATGTATCACATTTATCGATTTGCATATGTTGAAACAACCTTGCATCCCTGGGATGAATCCCACTTGATCGTGGTGTATAATTTTACGTATGTGTTACTGTATTCTGTTAGCTAGTATTTTATTGAAGATTTTTGCATCTATGTTCATCAAGGATATCCGCCTGTAGTTTTCTTTTTTAGTTGTATCTTTACCTGGTTTTGGTATCAGGGTGATGTCTGCTTCATAAAAAGGAGATTTGTGTCTGTTTCAATCTTTTGGAATAGTTTGTAAAGAATTGGTGTCAATTCCTCTTTGAATGTTTGGTAAAATTCTGCTGTGAATCCATCTGGTCCTGGGCTTTTCTTTGTTGGGAGCCTTCTGATAACAGCTTCAATCTCCTTTATTGTTATTGGTCTGTTCAGATTTTCTACACCTTGATGGCTCAGTTTTGGGAGCTTGTGTGTGTCCAGAAATTTATCCATTTCCTCCAGATTTTCAAATTTGTTGGCATATAGTTGTTTATAGTAGTCTCAAATGATTCCTTGTATTTCAGATGTATCAGTTGTAATATTACCTTTTTCATTTCTAATTTTTGTTATTTGGATCTTCTCTCTTCTTTTTTTAGTTAGTTGTGCTAATGGTTTGTCAATTTTATTTATCTTTTCAAAAAACCAACTTTTGATTCATTGATCTTTTGTATTGTTTTGGGGGTTTCAATTTCATTAAGGTCTGCTTTGATCTTAATGATTTCTTTCTGTCTGCTAAATTTGGGTTTGGATTGTTCTTGTTTTTCTAGTTCTTTAAGGTGAAGTATTAGGTTGTTCACTTGCAATCTTTCCATTCTTCTGAAGTAAGCATTTAATGTGATAAATTTCCCCCTTAGTACTGCTTTTGCAGTATCCCACAGGTTTTGGTATGATGTATCATTATTTTCATTAGTTTCAATAAATTTTTTGATTTCCTGTTTGATTTCTTCTTGGACCCATATGACATTAAGTAGAATGCTGTTTAATTTCCATGTGTTTGTATAGTTTCCAGAATTTCGTTTGTTATTGATTTCTAATTTTAATCCATGTGGTCTGAGAAGATACATGGGATAAGTCCAATTTTTTTGAATTTGTTGAGACTTGATTTGTGACCTAACATGTGATCTATCCTGGAGAATGATCCATGTGCTGATGAGAAGAATGAATATTCTGAGGTTGTTGGATGGAATGTTCTGTAGACATCTGCCAAGTCCAGTTGGTCTAGTGTGTTGTTTAGATCTTGTGTTTCTCTGCTGATTCTTTGCCTAGATGATCTGTGCAATCTTGACAGTGGGGTGTTCAGGTCCCCTGCTATTATGGTATTAGTGTCTATTTCCTTCTTTAGGTTTAATAGAGTTTTTTTTATAAATCTGGCTGCTCCAACATTGGGTGTGTATATATTTATGATTGTTATGTCTTCTTGATGGATCAATCCTTTTATCATTATGTAGTGTCCCTCATTATCTCTTTTTATGGTTTTTAGTTTAAAGTCTGTTTTATCAAATATAAGAATAGCTACTTCAGCTCGTTTTTCTTTTCTGTTTGCATGGTAAAATTTTTTCCATCCTTTCACTCTTAGTTTATGTGAGTCTTTATGGGTGAGGTGGGTCTCTTGAAGACAGCATATAGTTTGGTCCTCCTTTTTAATCCAGTCAGCCAGTCTATGTCTTTTGTTTGGGGAGGTTAAGCCTTTTACATTAAGAGTTATTATTGAAAAGTGTTGATTTAATCCTAGCATTTTATTGGTTTTTGTTTGGATGTCTTCAGTGTCTTTTGTTCCTTTCTGTCTGATTTACTGTTTGTTTTCGTATTTGTTGGTTCCTTGGGTTTTAGATAGCCTTTTGTTTGTTTGTTTTCTCTTCATAGATGCCATTTTTATTATACTAGTGGGTTTTGATTTTTCTTGGGTTTTTATGGCAGTGGTAGTTGTTTTTCAGGTACCAAACCCAGTACTCCCTTGAGAATTTCTTGTAAGACTTGTCATGTGGTAGTGAACTACCACAGTTTATGTCTGTCTGAGAAATATACTATTTGCCCTTCATTTCAGAAGGATAGCCTTGCGGGGTAGAGTATTCTTGGCTGGCAATCTCTGTCTTTTAGTATTTTGAATATATCATCCCATTCTTTTCTGGCTTTTAGGGTTTGTGATGAAAAGTCTGATGTTAGCCTGATTGGGGCTCCCTTATAGGTGATTTGATGCTTCTCTCTTTCAGCTTGTAAGATTCTCTCTTTGTCTTTGAGTTTTGCCAATTTGACTATAACATGTCTTGGAGAAGACCTTTTTGGGTTGAATACGTTTGGGGATCTTTGAGCTTCCTGAATCTGAAGATCTGTGTCTTTTCCATAACTGGGAAGTTTTCTGCCACTATGTTGTTGTATATGTTTTCAGTGCAATCTCCTTTTTCCTCCACTTCTGGAATACCCATGACTCGGATATTTGAGCGCTTAAGGTTATCTGATATCTCTCTTAGATTTTCTTCAATACTTTTAATTCATTTTTCTTTTTCTTTTTCTTTTTTTCTTTTTTTTTTTTTTTGTCTGCCTGTGTTATTTCAAACAGCCCATCTTCAAGGTCTGAAGTTCTCTCTTCCACTTCTGCAAGCCTGCTGGTTAAACTCTCTGTTGTGTTTTTTATTTCATTGAATGAATGCTTCAGCTCGGCAAGCTCTGCTACATTCCTTTTCAGGGCATTGATTTCTTTGTACATTTCTTCTTTCAGGTCCTGTATACTTTTCCTTGTTTCATCATGTTGTCTAGCTGAGTTTTCTTGTATCTCATTCAGTTTCCTTAGAATTATCACTTGAAATTCCTTGTCAGATATTTCAAGGGCTTCTTGTTCTATAGGATATAGAGCTTGAGAGTTATTACCCTTTGGTGGTGTACTTTCTTGATTTTTCATATTTCTGGCATCTTTCCTTTGATGTTTAGTCATTGTGGCAGGGGGTGTCACAGTCTACTGGTTTGACATGATTGTCTGGCTAGGATGTTGCTGGGGTCGCCAATTTGGTATGGCTACCTCAGTGTCTGCTCAGTTGGCCACTGGTGCCTTGTGTGCGTGGTTGCATCGGGTCTTGGGCCTCTCCAGGGAGCTGCCTCTCTGGTCGGCATGCACTTAGCTGGGCTGCTGGGTCATGTGCTGGCACCACAGGGCGTGTGTTCTCTGAGGAGCTTCCACATCCCCTGCTGGATGTCTCCCTGCTTCACGTGCACTTGGCCAGGCTGCCAGGTCACGTGCCAGCACCACAGGGCATGTGGTCTCTGCAGAGCTTCCACCTCCCCTGCTCTGTGAGCACTCAGCTGGGCCGGGGGTGGAGTCGGGTGGCAAATGTCTAAATTGATTTTTATACATAGATATTTTATCCAGAAGCCTTGCTGAACTCTCTTTAAAATTTGTCAATAGGTTACTTTGGGGTGTTGATGTAGAAAACAATATCATTTGCAAATAATGGTTACTACTTTCTAACCCTTATCTATCTATCTATCTATCTATCTATCTATCTATCTATCTATCTATCTATCTATCTATCTATTTTCCAATCTTACTACCCTGCCCAGGACCTCCATCCAAGTCATGTACATAAATAGTTTACAAACAGACAAAACTAAAACATTTAGGAATGCATACTAAGATTATAAAAGTATGAAGAAAAGTAAACATGTGATATCCTGAAAGGCAGGATAATGGTTATCTTTATGGAAAAGGGAGGATTTGTGATTGAAAAAAATTCCTGAGGGCCAGTGGGGTTATAGTAATAATGGGTGGGGGGTTACGCAGGCTTTCGAATTATAGTAACTCATCAATTCATTTTGCTTCATGCAACTTTTTCTATAAGTGTTGTAATTGGCAATTTAATTATTTTAAATTGTTTAAAACTGAATTGGGGAGCAGTCCCTGTTTCCTTGTTTTCATATGCTCTAGAGTAGCTTGCATATGAAAGCTATTTGGTATTTTCTGGTCTTGAATATAAAGTAAAAAATCAGCTTTAAATTATTTGAACTTGATGAAGGGTTTTAATATGTGGGTTTTTGCTTAGTGACTGAGTTACTTCAATGGTTATATTTCATTCACATGTTCTATTTCTTATCGAATCAGTTTTTCTAAGTTATATTTTGCTAAGAACTTATCTATTTTCTGTATGTCTTTCATTGGAATGGATTTGTTCTCAGTGCTCTCACATCTTAAGTCTGCCATATCACTTCTTTTGTCTACCGTTTCATTATAGTTACTACTGGTTCTATCCACCTGCTTCAGGGTGATTTTCGTTTTCCTCATTTTATTTTGTTTTGCACTTTTTTAATTTCTTGCAAAGAGCATGTATTACTTTTATAATCCATAAAAACCTAAGAAATCTATTTCGGTTTTTGAAGAAAAAAAATAAGGCCTCTGAAAATTCTTTCAATAATGTGAAAAGGCACCTCATGAGGTGAAAAATCTCACCCTGATGTATCTAATTAATAATCTAACATTTCACAAATCAGATTCATTTAAAATGTACTTCTGTACGTGAAAATGGATGCCAGAGGGCATTTTTAAAAAGTAATGCACATATAGGGATGTTACCCCTGGGGAAATAGATTTGCCTTCATGTTTGCATCTTGCCCTAGGGAAGCCCCAAGGCTGTATCACTTTCAGTGCAGAAAAGGAAGGTTTTACACCATGCGCTCACTCTCTTGGTCTCCTGAAGACAAAGTATTACATTGTGTTCGTCACCACTGGCCAGTGGGATCATCTCTGCACTGGAATAAAATGTTTGGCAACATATTTAGAAAGATCATTTCCCCCAACAGGAAGAAAGTTGTGAAAGACTGAAGGAATGTGATGGATTAGGAAAATGATTCATTTGCCTTTTAGCCAGGCATCATCCATCCAAATTTTACTTTATATTTGTCACACCCCTTTGCTGCATCTCAGTTTTTATTTTCAATAGTAGTACCACATGGTCTCCATTTATCTTTATCTTGTATGTTAAACTATAGAACAAACACAAGTGAAAACTGCCACCTTCATAGGTCAGTGTCTAACTATCAATCTCTTTTTTTACTTCTCACAAAACAGATAAGCTCTCTGACTAATAATCTCTTCTTCCCTGTTCCACGTTGTCTGCAGAGCTGGTAGATTAGAAAGTAATTCTACAAATGACAGAAGTGGTGATTTATTATTATAAGGTTCACAGATTGATAAAAGGGCTTATCCCAATGTTTCTTAGATCAACTTCATCCCAATTATATAGATCTTGCAGAGGCTGGCTCTGGCTAAGGAATTTCACTAAAGCTGCATCCCCCAAGCTAAGCTATTAACTTCTCTGGACACACACAGCTATAAAATGCTCTGTGGGCAGATACTTGGGCACAATTTCTAATATTCATTTGCCTCTAAAAATAACTTGCCTAATCACATAAACAAAGCCCTGCTTTTCCAATGGATATTAGCAGTTTAATTAAATGAGTCAAATCAGGAAAAGATAGGTAATTACATTCACTTCAACAAACTCACTTGGATTTGACATTTGTTGACTGTCTGCTATTTGAAGGATGACATCAGTTTAGTACCATAATTTCTCTCCCCTGACAAACTTTAATGAAATATGAAGCTTTATCAATTCAACATGTCCTCATTGTGGGCTTTATTTAGCATGCCAACATGGTCAGCAAGATTTTCTTCTAAATGACATCCTACAAGTCATTGTGAAAGTGAACCAAGAGTTAGAACCAGGACATAACATCCTCCACTCCCCATCCAGTGCCCAGATGGTTACAGTGAGTGCTGTCGCCTCTATGCCATGACAATGTTCTTAACTCCCTAAAACTGAGGGTTTCCAGCTGCATCCTCCCTCTCCTGCTCAGCCGCCCATCTAGTGTCTTCCGGTAGACGCACTCTGGCTGAGCTGCTGAGGAGGAGGGAGAGAATCACACTGAAGCACTCACCACCATCTGCAGGCACTTATTATATATACATCGAAGTTCCGATCCCAGGATGGGCATAACTAACTTCCTTTCTTATGGAGCACTTTCTCTTAGATTCCAACACAGCAAGTGAAAAACAGAGTTATGAACCCATTTTTAATTCATGTTGAATGTCAATTTCCTCACTGAAAGTTGTCCAGTTATTTTAATTGGGGGTCTGAAAATTTAGACATATTTTCAGGTTAAATAGTGATGATTGAAAATAGGGAAATTACTGTCGAATCATAGATAAATTTTATCATAGAGTACAATAGAGTAAACGTTTTAAAGAGACAGGCAATAATTTATACCTTGTAAGTACTAAGTAAATATTTGTTGTATTAAATTCGATAACTTGGGAAGGAATAAAAGTAGTAGCTCTTTTCACTCTCTCATAACTGTGGTTTTTGCTGTATTTCATATTGGACCCTGACCTCTACCAGACTTTCTAAGGACATACACTAGCTCCACAAGGGATTTCTATTCTCATTTCTGTGTGATTTGTCATACTGTACTCTGCACCAATGGGATAGTAAGAACACAATTATCTAGCTCGGGGTGAACTCCTTCTGGCCTTGATTTACGACTCAGAACTCTTATAGAATAACTTCCCAGAAAATAACCCTGTTCATGTTTCTGGAGGAAATAGCTTTGTGCATTAAGAGCATTATGATGTGTTTGTCATTGCTAGCTACTAAATCCACACTCCCATTCACCTCCCGGTAAATTTTACACAGGGATGACCTCTGCCGTGTTGTAGCTGTGCTTGTTCTACACCAGATGCTTTTACTTTCATCACTCACTTACTTCTTTGGGGCACTCTGTTCAGGGCTACACGAAGCAGGGGATTCTCACCATATTGGGAAGTGCAGAACTGCCTGCTCAGACAGTGGTGTCCAGTGTGGAATGTTGGGATAAACAGCCTTAACCTCTTGGTACTGACACCTGGGATGTTCACAACTCTGCCCGCACTGAGGTCACAGCTGTCAACAGTCCCATGGCTAGGCCGTGTGTGTCCTGAAGGCAGGAAGGTCTGGGATATCCCCATGTATGCAGAACAATGTCTCCCATGCATGAGGAGCTTACGAAAAGTTTTATAAATGAATGAATGAGTGGATGGATGGATGGATGGATGGATGGATGGATGGATGGATGGATGGATGAATGCAGACCTCTTAGATTTCTGCTTCGTGGTTCCTTCTGCTAGCTTCACTTTCTCAGGAGGAACATACAAACATCACCTGGTAGATTCAGGTCAGATACCATGAGGAAGAGTCTCCCTACCCTGACAGAATAGCTGTCATTACATTGGAGTCTGACCTCTAGCCATGACTTTCAAAGGAAGGCATTATATATTTATTCAATAGGCACTTTCTAAGTCTTAGGAGCAAAGGAACAGTACAAAGTTTGGGTGACGTTATAGTGAACAGAACCCCACCAACCCTGCCCCAGGGTGCATATCCTCCTTCTCAATCCTCTGTTCCTCCTTGTTTAGCCTCTTAGGATTGTCTCACATCAGGCTTCCCACATCACCCTTAACCCCTAATCTTCCTAACCATGCCCCATCCCATTCCTCTGACCCTATGCTTGTATTAAAAAATAGTTTTTTCCTAAAGCAAGGATATCCTCTTTGTCTTTCCTCTGCTTTGATTCCTGATAGTCTGGTAGCTTCTGAGAAGCAAGAGTCAGCAATGAGTGGTTAACCTGCAACCATCCAGGGTATTCACAGTGGAGTCTCAGGGCCAGCAGCCTTGGCATCACCTGGGTCCTGTTAGAAATGCAGATTCCATGGCCTCACCCGAGATGTTCTGGATCAGAATCTCTGAGGGCAGAGCCCAGGGATCTGTGTGTTAACAAGTCTCCAGTGACTCCGGCGCATGAGCTAGACTTTGGAGACCAGTGGTCTAATTGGGGGCTTCTCTCCTAACAACCTCCTGAGACCCCCTGGGTAGGGGAACCTGATTCTGCTTGAGAAAGGCAGTTCTGGAGCATGAGACAAGACTGCAAGGGGAAGTGTTTGAGTGGGGGTGACAAGCAACAGAGGACAGCAAGTGGGTGCTGAGCAGCAATGGTAAGACAGAAGGAAAGAAGTGTTCCCAGAGCAGGGGCACAGCCAAAGGCATTGGAAGACGCTATGCGAGGCAGGGCTCTTCAGCAAACAGAACCAACTTCAGAGACATCTTAAGGAATTGCTCACATGGAGTGGGGGAGAGGGCAAATCCAAAATCCCTAGGGTAGGCCGGCCCACTGGAAAACATTTTGCTTAGGGTCCACTGATGTGGGGCGTTGACCATGTCTACAAGATGCCTTCACAGCGGCACCTAGGTTACTGTTGGATTGAATCAATGAGTGCTATGGCCTGGCCAAGTCAACACATAAGGTGAAGCATCACAGACAAAAAGACAGACATCACTTATGTGGATGCTTTTGAGGAGCAGCTTTAGATAAAACAGTCCAATCTAAGATTACAATTCACAGGAGACCCAAGTCCTTGGATATTGACCACAGGAGACCCCAAAAAGGCAGAAACATGATGTTTCAGTATAAGTTCTCACCCCAGAGAACATTACATCAGATACATTCATTTTGCTACCTCTCTTTGCTTGAGCTGCTGTAACAAAATACCACAGACTGAGCAGCTTAAACAACAGACATTGTTGTTGTTTCTCACAGTTCTAGAGGCTGGAAGTCCCAAATCAAGGTGCCTGCCGATTCTGTTCCTGATGAGAGCTCCCTTCCTGGCTTGCAGATGGTCACCTTCCTTGTGTCCTCACATGGCAGAGAGAGAGATCACCTGCCTCATGTCTCTTCTTATAAGGGCACTAATCCCATCATGGTAGCTCCACCCCCATTACCTCCTAAAGGCCCCATCTCCAAATCCCATCACTTTGGGGATTAGAGCTTCAACATATGAATTTAGGGAAGACACAGCACTCAGCTCATAGCACTACCTGCCCTAGTAACTGAAGTCAATGTCTATTGAGCAGCTACTAGACACTAAATCAGGCACTGGAGGTATTTAGTGAATAAGACAGAATCTCTGACCTGAAGGTCATTTAGCATAATTATTAATTAAATCTAAGTTCAAGAAATATTTATTAATACATTATATTCCTCATTAGTATGACTATTACTTCAATCAATTAATTACATTAATCCCCCCCCCAAAAAAGAGTTGAGGTATTATGTTAGTGGACACAATCTCCTTTTCCAGCATTCCTGGGAAAAAATCTGAAAAACAGGATAAAAGTATTCCTATCCCAAAATTTTATTAGGAAGCTAAGCTGTCAGAAAACACCATGTAACACATAACAGCAAATCAGCCAGAGGACGTAGCTTAGAATGAAGGTTATAGGTGAGGGGTCTGCCTCCTCCCTCTACAGTCATGAGATCATCAAGTCCAGGATGCACATTGCTGGCTCTGAAATATGCCCTGTCCCACTTCTGGCTCCACTGTCTGTGTAAAGAAGGTGAGAAAGAGGAGAGGACACACGGTCAATCTTGCCCAAAGGCCAGATCCTGTTTCTGAGGCGGGAAGCACAGAAGGGTGGCAAGATCCTGGGCTCCTAATTTTAAGGTGCAGTAACACTGCCCTCGAGTAAAATGGGCACCAGACAATGTCCTGGCTCTGGACAATGGGGGTGGTTGTTCCCTCCACCTGAGGGCCTTGCTTCTCCAAGTGTGGTCACCGATGGAGCAGCAGTCAGCATTCCCTGGCAGCTTGTAAAAAATGCAGAATCTCAGGCTCCAGCCCAGATTTGTCAGTCAGGTGAGTCCTAAGCACACCACAGTACAGTAGATGGTAAACACCCAGAGGTGGGCAGGACAGCACTGGAACAGGAGGTGGGGCAGAACTGGCTCCTTCTCAACACACACACACACTTTTATAATCTCTTAAACCATCGAGCCTAACAAAATCAACCGAGAAGTGGTGGTTGTGCTACTCAGAGGAGTCTCAACATTCTGGGGAATCCTGACACACTCATGAGAACCTCCCTCAATATCTCTATGTCCCTTCATCTTCTTCCTGGCTCAGATCAGCTGTTGCCTCCAAACTCTGAAGTCAATCAAAATGTGGCAGTTATTAAGTTAAATCTAAGGTCACAGTGCTCAGTAGGCTACAAATTCCCTAACAGCCACTTCCACAGAGGGTGTGCTAGTTTGGATTCATGGAACATGCTGTACTTGGCCTCCTAGACACAGAGTGAGAAATGAACCTCCCTGCTCACGTTGGCCTTTGCATAGGACAGGAGGGGCCTCTCCACCCACGGTAGATTCCACCCAAAATCCACCCATAAGACCGCCACAGCAATAACAGAAGTTTCTAAAATTTAAAAAAAATAAAAATAAATAAAGATTTATATTTTCCTGGTCTTACTTCTAGTGAAAGCTGCAAGCAAGAAAACACTAAGGTTTATCAGCCAAAGGGAGAGAAACTGAAATGCCAAGGAACTATTTAAAATGGAAGAGGACTAACCAAGGACAGGGGCCAGCACAGATGGACTGGACCACCATGAGTGTCCCTCGTCCCCTCATCTCACTCTGACTTTTTAAACATCTTTTGTACCATTACCACTTCCATTCCCTACTCATTTTGCACATAACTACTTCAAGCAATAGTTGTTGCAAGAATAAATGCATGAATGAGCGAGTTGTAAATCACTGTGTGACACTTCCCTGTTGAAGATGGGAAAGAGACAGAGACAGAGACAGAGACAGAGACAGAGAGACAGAGAAAGAAAGGAGAGAGTGCTTAAGTGAAGAATAACACCAAGCAATCAATTTTCCTGGAAGTCTAAACTCCAGAAAATGGCCCTGTACATAGGGGATGATTCTTTTTGCTGTGGTTCCTCCTGTGTCACAGCCTCCTCACGTGGAGGCTGAGTGTCATCTTATTATGTGCCATCTGCTCAAGAGGATACCAGGGCAGGATGCTGTCAAGCAGCTGCTCATGGCCGTGTTGCCTCAGTGCCCCTGCAGATCCTCTGCAGACCCCTGAGCACCAGGGACAGCACTGTATCCCAGCACTCCATCTCCTGCTGTCCCAAGGAAGCATTTTGGGAGCCTTCTGTTTAGTGCTGGCCTCTACATGAGCAGAGGCCATTCACTGATCTACCTAGTCTCTGTACTGTTTTATTTTTTTTTTATTCATGGCAGAATCACAAAGCTAAAAAAATTTAGACTGCCGATGGGAGGAGAGAGAAAGAGAGAGAGAGAGAGAGAGAGAGAGAAAAGGAGGGAGGAGAGAGGGAGGGAAGGAGGGGGGAGGGAGAGAGGGAGAGAGAGAGAGAAAACCAGAGACAGAAAGATGGAGAGAGAACTAGAGAAAGAGATGGAGTCATAGGGACAGAGAAAGAGAGAACAAGTGAGACAGAGACAGAGAGAGAGAACGAGAGAGACAGAGACATTGCCAGAGAAAGAAACAGAGGAGATACAGAGAGGAAGAGAACAAGAGAGAGAAACAAAGACAGAGAGGTGCCAAGTGGGAGAAGGGATGGGGCACAGAAGAGGCAAAACTTGCAGCAGAATTGACAGTAAAGTCTCAGGGCCACCAGAAACACGTCCCTCTGGGGCTTGTCTCCCTGCAGGTGGCCTCGTGCCCCTCAGTGACTGCCTGTGTTACTGCATCTGGCATAAGTCAAAGCACAAACAGCCACCTCCTGCTTGTCCCATGCAAGCTCTGTCTGCCGAGTCAAAGCCGTCACTTCTCCATCACACCAGGATGGAAGGGACAATGACAAATGCTGACAAGATATCAACTGTGTGCACTGCCATACCAGGGGGCCAGGCAGGCTTCTGATGAGCTGCAGCAGACAGGGCAGGATTTTGTTCTGGAAACCTGCCGTAACACAGTGGCTCAGGACTAGCATGTTTGGGGACTGGCATTCCCGAAGATAGAATTCCTTCTTAGATCTTCTTAGATCTTATTCACAACTCAGCTGTTAAACACTTCCTCTTCCCTCCCTTGCCTTTTTTCCCTAGTCTTCCCCTCAGGTTCCTAATCTTTGGGGTTGAACCAAATGACAAGCAATCCCAGGAATACATAACCCGTCAGTCCGCATCAACTCCAGAAGCTTCTTAGCTGCTCGGGAAGGACGCTTGGGAAGAGGCAGGTGTGGGGTGGGAAGCGCGGCTGCAGCAACAAAGCGTGGCTGGCAAGGTGGCCAGCACTGGCTGTGGCCCGTGTGGCTTCCGCAGCTCACTGCTGGGCCGGGAGGAAGCTTCTGCTGCTCTGGAGGCCAGAGAACTCTCTCCCTCTCCTCCCGAGATGCACATTCTCCGCAAGTCACTTTCACAAATATCCGTGAAAGGTTAAGCAATAATTCTTGGCATTCCAAAACTAACATCAGCTGTTTACTAGTTCTCAGTACCTCAAGGGCAGTGATTCTTTCCTTCTCCTCACTGCCTGCCCACCTGTGTCCCAGGTGGACACTGGGAGCTGATGCAGTGGTGCTCGCCAGCAGTCAGGTAGCGGTTTTCACTCTTGGGGCCTTTATTGCCCCCACAACCCCATGCAGTGCGTGCTCCTGCCACCCCCACCTTCACATATGAGCAAATTAGGACAGGGAAAAGTTCAGTAACCTGCCCATGGTCACAGAGCCAAACAATGGCAGGGCCCGGCTTGACCAGACAGCTGGCACCAGCCCTTTACCTCTAAGCCAGGACCTTGAGGCATGAAGCCTCGCAGACCATGAATCCAGAAATGCCCCTTCCAGCCCTCACTGAGGGGACAGAGCATCTGACTTTCGAACAAAAACATGTTTTTGCCCTCTTTTTGCAGGGACTGCAACGTTATGGTTTGAGGTGTGTCACATGTGAAATCAAACTGGATGTTGTCATGCATTTATTTAGAAAAATAAATTATAGTGAACTACATAAAATACAAACTCTTTTAATATTATTTCCCATAATTGTGCCCTGAACTATTGGGCATGAACATATTTGCCTATTTTGTGGAACTCAACAAGGCACCATGGTCTCTGGCGATACATACCACGTATTTACGGCACCTGTGAAAACTACCTAAGTAAAGAGTGCCAGTAGATAATGTATAGACTATAAGCAACATGCATTGATTGAAAAAGTGTACTATCCAAGATTATTGACAGTCAACAAAATAACAATATTACATCCATATCAAAAATATCTGAGTTAAAGGCACTGTTGTTTCAAAACCATATAGAAAATTAAGAGAAAAATTTTCTCACATTCACAGATTGGTGAGGTGGATTCTGCACACAGAAGTAATGCTCTCCATTGCTATTAGGACTTTAACATAAATCACAAGGATTAAAATGCATGGTTATACTTCTTAATTTAATAACACCCTTGAGGCATGAACGTGAATGGCAACCTAAATCCATGAGACTACATTGTTTGCCTCTAGAATGAAGGATTAAACATTTTCCTAATGCTAGTACGGAAGGCTTTCCAATTTTTGCCCCTCCACAAAAAAAAAAAAAAAAAAAAAAAAAAAAAAAAAAAAAAGTTTTTCCATCCAGGCACTTTTTCCTACAATATAGCTTTGAGAATCTCTTTTTAAAACACTTATAAATGTACCATAATCATCTCCCTGTGAAAGAGAAGAGCAGATGTCTACAATTTAAGGTCAGCTTCATGCAGAGCTATTTCAGCTGTACCTGCAGCAGGCAGTAAATGGAATCAATGCAGCCATCATAGAGGGCTCCTTCAAAAACAAATTTCTCTCACATGACCATCCATTCTACTTAAGCAGAGTCAATAATAGGGGAAATTAGTGATTCAGTTGCAGAATAGTGGCCAACAGAATCTTACTATAAAGAGAAAGTATCTTGTCCTGGGAAAATGGGTAGATGGGTCTATAAATCTGTAAGCAAACAGATACCACTTTGTATCTTAATCCATGACAACTCAATTTGCTCTAATACAGCAAAGACCAGTACATATTGGAACCAGGGCATTTGAGGACTACTGGGATGTGGGATGTATGTAAATAAAAGATCAGATCATTTTACTGCAAGCTCCATAGTTCAGTTGCATCAGAGTTTAATAGTAGAATTAATGTAACCGAGGACTAAATATCTGATTTTTAAATATTTTATTATATTACAGCAACATTAATAGAATTACAAACAAAATGTACTCATAATTCTATTACTTCAACATATCAAGTTGCATTTATTTATCCATTATTTCTTCTTGTCCTGTTATAAAAATGTATAATTTTTGCTTAGCTTAAAGTTAAGTACTTGACATTTTAAATCAATACAGAATGTTCAGCATGTTCTAACCCTATCATTTTGACCCTGACGATGTTGAGACTCCATCAATAAAAACATTTTCCTCAGACTTCTAGCAGCATTAAATGCCATTAAATCAACATAATCATTTGATCAGTTTCCTAGACCCCATAAGTAAATTGTTTGCAGTTTTTCATTTTCATTGGGGCCAATGCTTATCCATGTAAATTTCACCACACAAATTTTCATTGATTTTTTTTTTTTAGTTTCCATCAAATTTTTCCAATGAATGTTTTTGCCACTGAGCATTTTCTTAAGTGACCATTATTTCTTCCAATCCTAATGTTCTTATGTGAAGTTCCAGCTACTATCAGTTTTATACAAGGTTTATTATTTCCACCAGGTGTAAATTTTCCTAATAATAATGCACACAACAAACATCATTGTGGCTGAAATGGTATTGTCAAAATATCCTGTTTTATTTAGATATATTTTATATAATAAAATATATATTTTGTTTTTCATAGGGATAATTGTAGATGGCTAAAATCCTCTAAAATTCAGTTCACACTTTGAGACCTGCTTCAGCTTCCCCTTTAAAAGCAAGTGAGGTACAGCCAGGTGGTCTTGGACTTATTCTGTTTCCCTACAGTGGGAGCAAATATGACCAGTGAGTCATATTTTTTTGACATTTACTTAGAGGCAGGTGTTGTCTCTAAGTTGGCATAACTTAAAGAGAAATATTCCAGCAAGAGTTACCAAAACAGAGATGTTTCCTAAGAAAAATAAAGGTTCTGTTTCTACAAAAGTAAAAGAGCGGAGTCTGAGTGCAGTGCCTGTCGGAGATGCTACCACATGGAAATACTGTCCATATTGTCTTTTTTTTCCTCTTGTTGGAAAGAGAACGTAACATGAGATCTACCCTCTTAACAAAGTTTCAAGTGCACAACACAGAATTGTTAACTATAGGCACAATGTTGCACAGCAGATCTCTAGAACTTAGTCATCTTGCATAACTGAAACTTTATACTCAATGAACAACTTTCCATTTCTCCTCCCCAAGCCCCTGGTAACTCTGTTTCTGTAAGTTTAACTATTTCAGATTCCCCATGTAAGTGAGATCATACAGCATTTGCCTTTCTGTGTCTGGCTGATTTCCCTGAGCATAATGTCCTCCTGGTTTATACATGTTGTTGCAAATGGCAGGATTTCCTTATTTTTAAGGCCCAATAGTACTCCACTATACCACATTTTTTTTATCCATTCATCCACAGATGGATACTTAGGTTGATTCTATATCTTGGCTATTGTGAATAGCGCTGCAATAAACATGAGGGCGCTGATATCTCTTCAATATACTGATTTTATTTCCTTTGGATATATACCCAGTAGGGGGATTGCTGGATCATATGGTAGTTTTGTTTATTTATTTTAGGAACCTCCATACTGTTTTTCATAGCAGCTGCACCATTTCACATTCCCACAGAGCCAAAGAATGTACATGTGCACAGAGCCAACAGTGTACAATGGCTCCACTTCCTCCACAGCCTCACCAACACTTGCCTTTTATTCTTTTGAGAATAGCTATCCTAATAGGTGTGAGGTGGTATCTCCTTGAGGCTTGGATTTGCATTCTCCTCGTGACTACTGATGTTGAGCATCTTTCTATCAACCTATTGGTTATTTGTATGTCTTCTTCGGAGAATTGTCTATTCAAGTACTTCACCCATTTTTTAATTGGGTTGTTTGTCATTTTGCTACTGGGTAATAGGAGGCCTATATTGCCTTCCAGAAGCCTTTTCACTTTGCTTTCTCACATTTAGGTCTATAATCTACCTGAGATGTGTTTCTGGGCATGAAATGAAGCCGTCCACTTTTCTTTCCTTCAGATGCCATTGTCCCAGCATTGTCTATTCTTCTTCCACTGCTCAGCGATGCCACCTTCATCATGATACAATTGTCTGTGTCTGTTTCTGAGCTCTGGGTTCTGCTCCATATGTCTACTCTTTTCTTGCACCAAAAGGCACTCTCATTTCCTGTAGTGTTATAAAAAGTCTTCCCGTGCAGTAGAGCAAGCCCTGCCATCTTGTGCTTCTTCAAAGTGACTTTGTTATTCTCAGTTTTGGGTAAGTATATACCAATTTCATTGACTGAAGACATAGTTCTTTTAACAGTTTTATTCCGGTTAAGCAGAATTACCTTTATTGCCGTATGTTTATTTACATTTGGCTAAATACCTACACAATTACATTTCCTTGTGTGTTCAATGTTCATAATGGATCTCCCACCTCCTACCACTGGGGTGCATGTGAAGTGGTACAGTTAGGGCCTGGACTTTAGAAGCCGACCCATCCTAGCTCTGTCTATTACCACATGTGCACCTCTGGTTATTTAACTTCTCTGAGCCCAGCTCCTCAATGTAAAAGTCATTGTTATACCATCTGCCCATAGAGTTATTGAAGGATTGTAAAAGATATATGTAAAACTTGTTGCCTACTGCCTGGCACACGATAAGCTCCCAACTTTTAAAAACAAAAGCTACTATTCTACTTCACGATGAATTTTTCACTTTCTCCCCAACAATGTCAGTGAGAAATCACAAGTGTTTCATCTTGAGTCTGTGATCACTTTTCTGAATTAGACACATATGAATGGATGTGTTTTTCATACCCACTTCACTGTGACTAGATCCTATGACTGTATGTCAACCAGCAGACATACATTTGCTTCTGGGCAATTCCCTGAGTTTGTTTAGATCATCATCAAGAGGCCAGAAGATAAAGAGAGGGGTCACACAAAGGCTCGCTCTCTGGGCTGAGGACCTGCGGCTCACTGTTCAGTGAGATCTAAAATCCAATGTTCCACAGGCAAATCCCCAACTTGTACCAGGTGTCAGAGCATGCATCGCCTCCGCACATGACTTTCAGGCACAAAACTGACAACTGCGATGTTGTGTGCAGCAGCAGCGATGGACATGTGGGCTCAGTCCCTGCCTGCATGCTCTCGTTTCTTCCGTTGGCCGAGAGCAGGGCCTGCTGCTCTCTCTAGCTGTGCCTTTGACCACTTTTGCCCACAGGCCAGCCTCTTCCTCCTCATCTTCCCCAGCAGCCTGATGGACGTGTGAGGTCTGCCCCAGCCACTCTGTGTTAGGATGCTGTTCCACAGCAGCTCTCGTTTCTGTGGTTATCCCCCTGTCACCTTTTCTTGCCCTGTGTGTGTAATCCTCCTGGGCTGTGCTCAGCGAGCATGTCCTCCAGCCCCAGTGGTTCTGCAGCAGGGGACTTGTCTGGCAGTGATCGGGTCCGTGTTTACTGTAGCTCACAGGAGATCCAGGTGTTATTTCTGGAAGCCACAGGGGACCACAAGAGCCTCTCCCTAGGCTGAAGGTGGATGCCATATTATTCCACATACAAAATATACACTGGTGCTAAGACCAGCACTTTTACAACCAGTTTGTTAAGGGTATGATTTCCTCACATCACTGGGAAAACATTTACATAGATTTTTCTGTGTGAACTTTTTATTCTTAAGTAGTTATAATCATTAGACTTGCAAGTGGATGTTAATGAAAATAAGGGACAACTACCAAGCTACATATAAAAATCATCTTTGTAAAGGCTGGTTAGATTTTTGACCTGATTTTAATAAGACAAGATTTTGCAATCTGGAGTACATTTGAAATGAAAATATGTCCATTTTATTTTACACTAGTGGTAGGTGTGCTTTTTGTAACTCAAACTTGTTTTCTTCGCCAACTGCATAATTGGAGTTTGCACCTGTTACTTGTCTTGAATTGATTTGACTCAATAAACCTTGCTGCAAGATTCTCTTTGTAGTTAAGATACTCCAGCTTAATAATTCCTCTCGTTTTGCACACACGAGACTTTCTGACAATGGAGTATGATTAGAAAATGCTGTTATTTCATGTGTCTGACAACTTAATTTCAATACATACAATATTAAGATGGCCAGTCCCCCAAAAAGGGCTATTTATATTGGGCATACTTTGTGAACATATATGACACACAACTAGTATATAGAATTTTTAATCCTTGAGAAATGTCTCCCCTTCCCCCACTGTTGATTCCTAAAGCCATGAGTGGGGCAGAGCAAGGCAGCACCGGCCGCTGGTGGGGTTGGAAGATCCCAAAGGCCCAGGTGGGTGAGCAGTGTGGCATGGGAGGCAGGGCCCATGGAGTGTGGTGAGAAAGTCTACACACAGTGGCTGTTTTTTTAATGCTGTCTTGACCCCATTTTGAGGATAGTGGCTGGTCAGTTCCCTTCATGAGCAGCTGGTTAAGTCCACAACCCAACCACTTCCCTTACTGGCCTATTCTTCTCGGGTTCTGCTAAGCAGCAGCCCTCATGGCCCGGGGACCAGGTACCAGACAACTAGGAACAGACCCTACGCCTGGGAGCCCACAGAACTATACAAATTAGCCAACCCTCAGAGAATGGGAAACCTCACTAGCCCCCCACCCACCTGCCAGACATAAGTTACTCCCACAGCTCCTACTTGCTGGTGCCGTCCCCCAAGCAGCCTCCATGTGGTCCCACCTGGTGGCCTTCTCTCATGCAGAGCTGTATGTAAACAAAAGTTCTGCCTCTCATCCGAGTGTCTGTGGGTTGTGGGCATCGAAAGAATCTTTAAATTCTATAAACAAGTGGTCTATGTGATGTTTCCAGGCCTGAGTGGGTGAGGAGGCTTCACACGTGGGAGCAGGAGCACCGAGGCAGGTGTTGGCTGAGAGGGTCTCCTCATGGCTCAGCATCCAGCATGTCAGAGCCCATGGGAGGAAAAGAGGCATCTTCAGGAAAGGGGCGTCCACAATGGCCCCACAGCACACAGGTTCAGGACACCGGGAGGGAGGCAGAGTGGGATCTACACTACACAAAGGAAGAAAACGAATGACTGCGCAGTGCTGTGCTGGAACTGAAGGAACTCATGGATTCAAAACATACCTCCCATGTCCCCTTTCTCAGAAAGCCAGAGGAGAATGTGTACCACTGAAGAAAGGATGTGAACCATGAAAGGGGAACACAGGGTTCCACACAACAGAGGATCTGCACAGCAATGGCCAGCCAGAAAGGCCAGAGAACAGCCATTTCAAGCAAACAGAGGCAGGACACCACAGGAAGGAAACACCCTGGGAGAAAAAAATGTAGAATTCATAGACTTGATATGTGTAGATATACTTAGAAATACAGAGGTGAACATGAGAAGGAACAGCTCGTAAAGCTGAATGTGATCCCAGACACATGCGAAGGCAGTGGGGCAGCAGCCAGTCTTGTCACATCAGTGGGTTATGTGCAGCATGCACGCTTCCTCTGGTGAGTCACGTATGCTGTGGCTTTGTGAGGGCTGTTTCCTCCGCCCCGCTTACCCTTCCCCTCACTGCCTGACAAGCTTGCCCTCAAAGGTGAACTCAAACTGACCTGTGACGCAAAGGACTCCCAGACTCATCCAAGTCAGAAGGTAGCCCCACCCCCTCATGCTCTGGTAGGTGCTGGTGTACACCTTGTAATGGTTCCCACTGATTCAACAAATAGTTAAAACAATATATGCTCAGACACGTGTTGCCCCTATTTGAACCCCAAGCATCTGTCAATTCTCTTAAATATTTCCTCAGAGGAAGGGTTCGGTAACTCATCCACCTCTACCCCACTGACATACAGTTGGATGCCATCATTGCATCTGGACCATGCCTCACTCTTTCAAGTTATGATTGCCCTCTGATGACTTCAGATACACCTTTCCTCATGAATTAGGCCACTGGTCTATTTCACTGTCTTATTAAATAGTAATATGGCTGCTGAACATCATGAATATAGTACTTTAATTCTAATGGATACGATAAAGTTCACATTTAAGTACATTTCTTATTGGGCTTCTTACCGATCAAGGGAAAAAAAAAAAAACCTTATCTATACAGCACACACATGCCCCCCCTGCCCCCCCCACACACAGTGATCACATGCTTAAGTAGCCTATCTTGTTCTTTTTAACTAAGGGCAGAAGAGAAGTAAATATCTTGTTTTTATTACTTTCATTGGGCTGTGCCACTTTTATGTTTTTAAAACTTAACCCTTTACACATTAAAAATAACCCACAAATCATAATTTCTAATTTGAAATAAGAAGTCACCAGACAAACTACTGCAGATATACTTTATTTTAACTGCCAACACCAAAAACAAAGCAGTTACTCAAAAGTAAACAGCTAAATAGCAACAATAATTTGACACCTACTACTACTATTTAGTATTCTGTCCCAAACCACTGGTTTATTTTTGCTACACTAAGGTAAAGGACTAGGCTGACAATGAAGTACTCTTCAGTCTTTTCAATCCACACCAGCTCCATGTGCACCTTTCCTTCTGCATCCTTGTAGTCCACATAGTATGTCTGTCCCAAGAAATCAGAACCGTAAGAGGGTATGGTAGCAGATCTCATGCAAACTGGAGAACTGAAACACCAAAAGGGTTTCCCACATTCTTCCAAAAGAGTTACATCCATTATAGAACAACTCTACAAAATAAACACAAAGATTTATACGAGTAAGGACAAAATGGCCAACTAGACCTGATTTTCACAGAAAATTGTGACTATATAAAACTGATTGGAAAGCTGCATGTGGCATCAAAAGTCAGAGCACTATCATTGGTATTTCATCGTCTATTTTATATTCTAGACTAGAATGAGTATCTCATGTCTTATCACTTAATAGTCTGAGTGGCTTATAACAAAATACCTGATACTGGGTAATTTATAAAGAAATAAAATTTATTTCTTATGGTTTAGAGGCTGGGAAGCCCACAGTCCAGGGAGGCTCTCTGGTGAGGGCCTTCATGTGGGTGGTGACTCTCCACAGGGATGCAGGGTGTACCATGGAGAATGAACTAAACAAGAGGGAGCTATCCTGCTCACTCACTCTCATAAAGCCATCAGAACCACTCCCGTGACCACCCATTAAACCATCAACTTATTACTCCATGAACGGATGGATCCATTCACAAAGGCACAGTCCTCACAATCTAATCACCTCTTAAGGGTCCTACCTTTCAATTACCATAATGGGATTCCTCACCCTCAATACTGTTACAGTGGGGATTAATATGAAGCTTTGAGGGACACAATTCAACCCATGACAATTCATAGTCAGTCAAACACAGACACAAGTGCCTGCAGGGTTGTCAGTATTCAGCACTGGAACCCTGTCCTCATGGAACTTAGAGTCTAGAGGCAGTAGACATTACACAAGTTACACAGAGGACTGGGTTCAGTGCTTCCAGGGAGGTGCCACATCCCCCTGGGAAGCACAACATCCCCCCAGTTTCTTGTGCCCACTCATGGATGGTCACTTTCCACCCTTTCATAAAAACTCCTGCTTCTTTGAGGTTTGGAATTTTCAGCTCTGCACCCTGATCCATCCTTGTCCGTGCCACCCCCACCTGTTTCCGTGATGTTGGTACCAGCTCTTCTCTGTGTCTGTCTGTGAGTCTTTCATCCTTCTCTAACATACTCAAATCTCACTATCATCCTAGAACCTATGCCCTGGGCTCTCAATTCCTGAGCTGTTTGACTCCAATGATCTGCTCCTCTATGATTTTCTCTATGTCTGGACTTCAGCACCCAGGCACTGCTGCAGTCACAAGCAGAGGGAACAGGCTCTGGTGTGCATCCCAACCATCCCCAGTGTCACCTGGTGGGACCTTCCTGTCTCTTGGGGTGGCTCACTCTCCTCCTCACGGAACAGCTCTCCAAACCTTTCCCCTGCCTTGGCCCCTCTGTGTCCTGCTCTAGGGTGCCCTTTGCAGATGACCTCACTCTTCACTCCAACACCAAACACACTGACCTGCCAGCTCTGCTCCACCTTCCCCTCCATCTGCGTGTCCGTCCCCATGCCATCCTCTCGGACAGGGTCCAGCAGCCTTCCCCTCCATCTCCATGTGTCTGTCTCCATGCTGATCTCTCTAGCAGGGCCCAGCAGCCTCGCAATACGCTCATCTCTCAAAGATGCAACCACATTCTCTCACGTAGATATGCTCCATCTCCCCAGCGGCTTTAACCTTTAAACATGTTCAAGAAACTCCCATCTTAGAGGGACACAGACACAGAGACCCTCCCTGAGACACCCCCGGGTCCCCTCACTCCTTCCTGCCCTTACAGACAGACCTCTCCAAAGAGCCATCTCCATTTGATGTGTCCCTTGCCTTGACTCCCACTCACTCCTCAGCCGACTCTGACCCAGTGTTCCTCCTCGTCGTTCCACCAAAATGGTGGTGGTCTTGATAAGACCACTAAATCTTGTAAATATTCATTAGTTTTCTCTCAGCAGAATTTAGCATTATTTATTACTCTATTCTTGAAAACTATCTTCCCAAGTGCTTCCAGGACTCCGCCATTCCACCGCTTTCTCTCAGTCCCCACTGTTGGGCTTCTTCACAGCCTGGCCTTACCACTATTTTCTATATACATAGCCCCTCCCCCTAAATGGAAGTCACCCATATCCACAACTTAAAACCAATGTGCCCATGATCCCCAAATGTGTATCTCCAGGCTGAACCTCTTTTCTAACTAAGCTCAAGACCTAAAACATCCTGCATGTTTCAAGGGTCATTCAAATTCAGCATGACTATGCACAAGCTCATTATGGCCTCAGTAACAATCTGCCAGAACTCTTTGTCCCAGGGAATGATGGAACATCACTGACTGTCCAGTTGTGCAATGCCCCTCACCCTCCCCACACAGCCCATCACCAAATCCTCTAAGTTTTTGCCTCGGATAGATTCACCTTTCTCCATTTTCACTGCCACGGTCCCAGTCCAAGTGCTATGTTCTGATTGTGTCCTCCCAAAATCTGTATGTTGAAACCTAATCACCAAGGTGATGGTACTAAGAGGTGGGACCTTTGAAAGGTGATTATTAGATCATGGAGGCAGAGCCCTCATGAACAGGACTAGTGCCCTTATAAAAGAGGCCCCAGAGGGCCGGCCCCGTGTCTCACTCTGGAGAGTGCGGCACTGGTAGTGCCAAGGCCGCAGGTTCGGATCCTTTATAGGGATGGCCTGTGCGCTCACTGGCTGAGCATGGTGCAGACCACACTGTGCCGGGAGCTGCGATCTGCTTACCAGTCAAAAAAAAAAAAAGAGGCCCCAGGGAATTGGCTCACCCTTTCTACCATGTGAGGACACATCTAGATGGTTCCTTCTATGAAGTAGGAAGTGGGCCTACACACACCAAATCTTCTGGTGGCTTGATCTTGAACTCCCCAGCCTCCAGGACTATGAGAAATAAATCTCTATTGTTTAAAAACTACCCAGCTTATGGCTTTTTGTTATAGCAGTCTAAAGGGACTAAGACACTGAGTTGCCAGTCTCTCTCTAAGGAACCACAACCACCATCAAACTGGTCTCCTCCCATTCATTTTCATCCATTCTACACATTTACAAGACAAATCTTGACATGATGCAAGTCTGACCATGGCACACACAGCTGAAAACCCTGTGACAGCTCCCCACTGGTCTCCACAACAGCACCAGATTCCTTTCTGCTGCATGAAAGGCTTTGCCCAGCCGGGCTTCCACCTAGCTGGACACTCCCCTTGCCACCCGTGCTCCAGCCACACAGCCCTCCTTCTTTTCCTTGAACATGCCACAGACCCCTGACCAGGGCCGTCTGGGCTCCCCCTGCATGAGAGCTCCCCTCTCCCCCCTCCCCTTTGTCTAGCTCAGCATTAAGAACCCAAACCAAGTATAAGTTCTTTGGGGAAGTCTCCCCAACATGCCCTTCTCAAATGGCCATAAGCTCAGTGGGCAGACACCCCATTTTGTGTGTGGATTTTTTGTGGGGGTGGGGTAGGGGGACTTGCTCCACATTCTCCAACACCGAGCTCAGTCTAGCACTTAGTAACTGATAAATATTTACAGATGAATAAATAAAGGGATGACAAACGAAGCTTAGTCATAAAAGATGAACAAGAGTTAAGTGAAACAGGAGGGGGAAAAGGGAACAGCCTATGCCAGAGCCTGAAAGCAGGTGAGGCAGCGCAGCCAGGGCGAGGCGCAGGTCCTGGCAGCATGGCTCCTCAGCGCACCTCCAGCACCAGCACAGCATGACCAGTGCTTGATAAATACACACGAAATAAATGAACAGGTGCAGTGCAAGGGGGCAGGCAGCAGGAACAGAAACAGAGCTATCAGCTGCAGTTACACACTAATGAGAGATGGTAGGAAGCCTGAACTATCAGAGGAAGTAAGCAACAGGGAAGGAGAGATGGAAGAAATATTGACTAGATAAACTGAGCAGAATCTTATATCTGAAGGGAGAGTAAGGGAGAAGGCAAGTTTAATCTCTTACTCTATTTTTCATCACACAAGATGATGATTTGGGAAAGAAGGAATATGTATGTTTAGATATGCTAAATCTAAAATGTCTACGGGACACCCAAACATCTGACTCCATCAGAGGAATAGATATATCTATATGGGGATCCAAGTCAGGAGAGAAATCACACTTGGAGATACTGATATTTACTAATATTATTAATAAGCTATATGAGGATACTTTAAAAAGTTCATGGAAAAATCTGTATTATCTTTAAGTTCCACTCTCCACAAACTTTTTGAATATCCTCAAAACATATTTTTAAATTTACTTTGAAAATTATGGCAAAATAAACATAGAACGTTAACCATTTTTTGAAGTGTACAGTTCAGTGGAATTAAGCACACTGACACTGCCATATGACCATCACCACCATCTGTCTCTAGAACCCTTTTCATCTTGCAAAATTGAAACTCTGTGGTCCTTAAACACTAACTCCCAGCTTCCCCTCCCCCGGCCCCTGGCATCCACCTTCTACTTTCTGTGTGAGTTTGGCTACTCTAGGAATCTCGCATAAGTGGAATCATACAGTATTTGTCCTTTTGTGACTGGCTTATTTCACTTAGCATAGTGTCCTCGAAGTTCTTCCATATTGTAGCATGTGTCAGAATTTCTTTCCTTTTTAAGGCTGAATAATATTATTCTATTGTATGTAGGTAATAGTTTGTTTATCCATTGCTGTCAGTGGACACTTGGGTTTCTCCCACCTTTTGGCTATTATGGATAATGTCTCTGTGAACATAGGTGTACAATGTGAGGTATCTTTTTAACATGTTCTGTGTAAAAGACACTAACCTAAGCAGTTTAAAGGAGCTAAAAGGTAGCGTCAAGGATGAAATCTCCTAACATTCTCTGAAATACGGCTTACTATTTGCCATGACTGGTACCTTGTACTATAAACTGAATAACTATATACCACTGCTTTCTGAAGTTGTAACTAATTAAATGTGGCTGACAGTGCTGGCCATTTGGAGCCAAGTGTGACTGGGTCTGCAGGCTATTGGATCTGCAGGCTACAGTTTTACCTACCTGTGCTCACCCCCAACCCCTGTGGTGCAGGGGGCACAGGCCCTCTCCTCCTCATTTCTAGAACCTTGTTCCTTATTTCCCATCCTGTCTGAGGCATCTCCTTTTCCATTGGTTTCCTTCTCCATAATAAATCACTTCCATACTTCCGGGCGAAGTGGGGATGTATCTTAGAACCTCTCTCAAACCTTCCTCCCAGTCACCTTTCCGTCCTTCCCAGGAGAGTTGTGTTTCTGGTTATCCTTTCCTAAGTCAGTCTCTAACACCTAAATGTCTAGAAAATGCACAGTTGAGCATGCAGCAGAACTCACCTTCCCTACAGGAGTAAGTTGGCCTTCCTTCCCCGCACCTCCATCTACCAGTAACTGAGTCAGGTTCAAAATTCAGTGTCTGGGAAGGCTGCAGCGCCTGCACGAGGGGAATGTACTGTTCTTTCAAAGGTGTCTGGGTTTGGTATCAGCAACCTTATAATCATCCGTGGAGCTGCACCACTTGGCAGCAAAGTATCCAAAGTGCCTTTTTTGTGGGGCACAGCCACGACCACATATTGACCCATGACATATCCACAGCAGGCTCTACTGAACTCAACTCTTGCATAAAGCAGAACCACAGAGCTATACTAAAATATCTAGCTTAAAGTAGATGCCAAGCTCTATATAGATTTAGAAGTAATATTAAGATAATATCAAAAAATGCCAAGGCATGAAAGAAAAAAGTAAAAGGAACACGTGCAAGAAAAGCCTTAACAAAAGAAAATCCATCTATCAGAAATTCTGATAAGAACTGAGAGAAGAAAGATCATAAGAGTATTTTACAGGTTGAGAATCTCTGATCTGAAATGTGTTTTGGAATTTGGATTTTTTTCAGATATTGGAATATTTGCAGATTGCAATCCATTCGCTACTTTAAGGACTCAAAATCCTGTTTCCAGATCAAGCTGTTTTGCTAGAAGCCTGTGTACCTGAGACATACTGGTTTAGCAATCTATAGAATCACCACTTGGAGTTCATTTAAAGGTCCAATTTTGAAGGTACAACCTCAGCTTCTATAAGAATTGTTACAAGAAATCTGTCAGTGCACTTGTTGCTAAAATGATATTTAGGATTGGTCTATTATATTTAGCTTAGTCTGCCCTACAAAAAGTCCCATTGGAGATTTTATTTTTAATGGTTAGAGCTGGGAGATGGCTTTGTTTCTTTGTATAATTACTACACTTCCCTCTTCCCAACAATGAGAACTAAATGACTGCTTTCATCTTGCTCTAAACTACCAGAAAACATAGAACAAATAAAAGCATTTTAAAAAATTTATGCTGACCCTTTAAGTTTGTTATATTTATAATCTGCCTTTTTGGTGCTCAAAGTCTATTTTGATATTAATATTTTATTTTAGTACATAGTTTTATTATAAGCCCCATCTAAATCCATCAAAGAAAAATGAAGTCAGCTCTGGGCTCTTAAAGATATGAAACATGTTCTTTTGTGTGTGATAAATATCACTTTTACCAAAGGTTAAACATTTGCTTACAAATAAACAGGACTAGTAAAATGTCTCATTGCATCAAATACCAGGTGGCTCAAGTGATGATGTCCCATGACATCACTGCCCTTTGTCTCAGTCATCACAGCGAACAGTTCTAACAAGACATCCATACACACAGGAGGCCCTCTGCAGTCACAAGGGACAGATCCCACTGGTTCCTGTGACTATGAAAATCCTATTCATCCCACAAAGTAAAGATAAACAGTAATGAGATCCAGGAGCAGCCATGTGTAGGAGAAGCACAGAAGAAAATGAAACTATGTGAAAACATCTCCCCTCTTCCTCCTTCTTCCTCCTTCCCTGCCAATTCCCAACCACTAAATCAAGTCTCCCCATCCATGGGACTAGTTTTTAATTTAACTGTTCAAGGAAATACCTGTATCCTAAAACAAGAACTTATAACTGCAACAAATTTTTAATTGGTATATGAATGATTAAGATGTTTTTAGTAAATGTGCTTGCCTGGTCCAACCTTCAGCTTCACTCTCTCTGCACAAGACAGACAGAAGGGCTTAGAGGGAGTAGAGTGGTGTAATCAACACTGTTGAGAAACACTGCTACAGATGATCTACCACTCCTACTCCACCACACTCAGTGGAAACAGAAGGTATTCAATATGCATTTGATGAATGAATTGATTTTCACTGGCTAAGAGAATGTGCACAAATCTTCAGAAACCAGAATAACAAATCCAAGGCTTTAAAAGAAGCATGGCATACATATATTAAAGACATTTTTTTATTATACAGAAACCAGGTTACTTGAAGAAAAGAAAACAACTGTTTTTTACCTTTACATAGCCATCAAAAATATTAGTTCTCCAAGAGAGGCCAACTTTTCCAACGAGAGGTAGGTGTTCTCTGTTATTTTTAAAATTTATAACAATGAGCTTCATGTATCCATTTTCAATGTATCCTGAAAAGATTTAAGATTTTTTAAGTTACTGGCCATGGGCAGCCCCCACCACCCAGCAGAAGGAAAGAGCACACCTAGTTGTGCTCAGGTGCCCAGGGGTCATAGATGGGAGCCACAGGAAGCCCCCACTGCCCAGCAGAAGGCAGAAGCATGCAGGGCGTTGTAGGTGGGATCTGCAGACAGCCCCCACCTCCTGGTGGACAGGAGCATGCATGGGGTCTTAGGCAGGAGCCGTGGGCAGCCCGCACCACCCAGCAGAAGGCAGGAACATGCACAGAGTCCTAGGCGGGCACCATGGACGCCCCTACTGCCCAACAAAAGGCAGGAGCACATGGAAAACACCACTTCCATGAAGGTGGTCCACCACAGCCACTGCCACCACAAGGGTGGCTAGTCTTGCCACCACAGAATCAGCCACAGCAGCAGCCACAGCCACTGTGCAGGGAGCCCACCACCCACTTGACTGCACTGACAAAAGGAGAGTCACCAGCAGAGACTGGAAAAAGAAGAGGATGTCTGTCTTCTCAAAGCCCACTCCAGAGTAATAGAAGAGCAACTGTTCTACTGGATGACCAGGCATCAATGTAGAGATAGTAGAAATAGAAAAAAAAAAAAAAGAAAGGGAGGGAGGCAGGGAGGGCAGGAAGGAAGGAAGGAAGGAAGAAAATATGACAACACCAAAGGAATACAGTAATTCCCAAGGACCAGACCCCACAGAGCAGGAAACCCTTGAAATGAATGAAAAGAAATTCTGAGCAACAACAATAAGGAAACTCAATGAGATACGAGAAGACTCAGTTAGACAACATAATGAAATGAGAAAAAATATCCAGCATACAAAGGAGGAAATTTACAGAGATTAATACTTTAAAAAAGAATATATCAGAACTTCTGCAACTGAAGGATTTATTCAAAATAAAAAAACACAACTTAGAGTTTAAGCAGCAGGCTAGAAGAAGCAGACAAAAGAATTTCTGATCTCCAAGTCTCAGTCTTTACAAAATAACACAGGCAGACCAAAAAAAACAAACAAAAAAAAAAGCAAAGAATTTTAAAAACTGAAGATAATCTAAGAGAGCAAGCAGACAACCTTAAGTGCACAAACATCCAAACACGGGTGTTCCAAAAGAGAAGGAGAAAGGAAAAGGCATTGAATATCTATGCAACAATATAATAACAAAAACATTCCCAGGTATAGGGAGAGACACAGACCTTCAGATCCAGGAGGCTCAAAAATCTCCAAACAGATTCAATCCAAAAAGATTCTCTCTTTGACACATTACAGTCAAATTGGCAAAGCTCAAAGACAGAGAGAATCCTAAAAGCAGGAAGAGAAAAAAACATCAAGTCACCTATAAGGGAACCCCTATCAACTAATAGCAGACTTCTCAACAGAAACTCTACAGAACAGAAGAGAATGGGATGATAGATTCAAAATACTATAAGAAGAAAACCACCAACCAAGAATACTATACCCAGCAAGGCTATCCTTCAGAAATGAGGGAGAAATAGTATACTTTCCAGACAAACAAAAACTGCAGGAGTTCACCACCACATGACCATCCCTGCATGAAATCCTCAAGAGAGTCCTGAATATGGAATCCAAAACACAATAATTACTATCACTAATACACAACTAAAACCCACTGGTAGAACAAAAATGCAAATGGGAAAGAGAAACTAAATCTTACCGCCTAAAAAAACCAACAAATAGCAAAGACAAATAATAAAAGTGGAAGAAAGGAACAAAGGATATTTAAAACATCCAAATGAAAATCAATAACATGCCAGGAGTAAGACAGTATCTGTCAAATAACAGTCCTGAATGTAACTATATTAAATTCCCCACTCAAAAGACACAGACTGACTGATTGGATTAAAAAGTTGGACCCAATTATATACTGTTTTCACGTGGCTCACTTCACCTGTAAAGACAGATACAGATGAATGGCGAATGGATAGAAAATGATATACCATAGAAAGGGATACCAAAAACAAACAGGAATAGCTATTCTTATAGCAGATAAAATAGATTTCAAACCAGAAACCATAAAATGAGACAAAGAAGGCCATTACATAATGATAAAGGGATGTATTCAGCAAGCACATATAACAATCTTAAATATATATGCACCCAAAATCAGAGTACCCAGATATATAAAGCAAACACTATTAAACCTAAAGAAAGAGATAGACCCCAATATGATAATACTAAGGGATCTTAATGCCACACTCTTAGCACTGGACAGATCATTTAGGCAACAGATCAACAGAGAAACACAGGATTTAAACTATACTTCAGACCAATTGGACCTGGTAGATATCTACAGACCATTTCATGCAACAACCACAGAATATACATTCTTCTCATCAGCACATGGAACATTCTCCAAGATAGACCACATGTTAGGTTACAAATCAAGTCTAGACAAATTTTTTAAAATTAAAATCATTTCTAGGCTCTTTTCAGACCACAGTGAATTGAAACTAAAAATCAATAACAAGTGAAACTCTGGAAACTATACAAATACATAGAAATTAAACAACATCTTCCTGAATGACCTAAAGGTCCGAGAATAAATTAAACAAGAAATCAAAAAACGTCTTGAAACTAATGAAAATAGACACACCATAATAATACCTGTGGGATACCGCAAAAGTAGTACTAAGAGGGAATTTTATTGCAATGAATGCTTACATCAAAGAATGGAAAGATTTCAAATAAACAACCTAATGCTATACCTCAAAGAACTAAAAAAACAAGAACAATACAATCTCAAAATTAGTAGATGGAAAGAAATATTTAGGTTCAGAGCAGAACCAAATGAAATAGAAAACCAAAAAAACAATGCAAAAGATCAATGAAACAAAAAGTTGGTTTTTTAAGATGTTTAAAATAGACAAACTATTAGCTAAAACTAATTAAAGAAGACAGAAGACACAGATAACAAAAAATCAGAAATGAAAAACGGGACATTACAAACAATACCACAGAAATACAAAGAATCATTAGAGACTATTACAAAGAACTATACACCAACAAATCAAAACCCTAGAGGAAATGGATAAGTTTTAGGACACATACAAACTACCAAGACTGAACCAAGAAGAAACAGAAAACCTGAACCGACTAATAACAAGCAACAAGATTGAAGAAGTAATCAGCAGTCTCCCAACAAAGAAAAGCCCAGGACTGGATGGCTTTACTGATGAATTCTACCACACCTTTGAAGAGGAATTAATACCAATATAACCAAAGGAAGATCTCTACAATAAGAACTCCAAATCACTGTTGAAGGAAATTAAAGAGCACACAAAAAGATGGAAAGACAGTCCACGCCCTTGGATTAGAAGAATTAACACTGTGAAAATATCCATACTACCCAATGTGATATACACATTCGATGCAATCCCCCCCCAAAACACAAATGACATTCTTCACAGAAATAGAAAAACAATGCTAACATTCATAAAGAACAACAAAAGACCCTGAATAGCCAAATAATCGTGAGCAATAAAAATAAAGCCAGAGGCATTATACTACCTGACTTCAAATTATACTAAAAAGCTATAGTAAACAAATCAGTATAGTGTTGGCATAAAAAGAGACACTCAGACCAATGGAACAGAACAGAAAACCCAGAAATCAACCCACATACTTACAGCCAACTGATATTTGACAAAGGCACCAAGAACATACAATGGGGAAAGGACTGCCTCTCAATAAGTGCTGCTGGGAAAACTGGACATCTATATACAGAAGAATGAAACTAGATCTGTGCCTTTCACCATATGCAAAAATCAACTCAAAATGGATTAAAGACTTACATAAAAGACCCAAAACCATAAAACTCATAAAAGAAAACACTTCAGGAAGCAGGACTGGGCAAAGACGTTATGAATTATACCCCAAAAGCATAAGCAACAAAAGAAAAAATAAACAAATGGAATTATATCATTCTAAAAAGCTTCTGGGGCCGACCCCGTGGCGCACTTGGGAGAGTGCGGCGCTGGGAGCACAGCAGTGCTCCCGCCGCGGGTTCGGATCCTATATAAGGATGGCCGGCTCGCGGTGCGCTCGCGGTCACAAAAAGACAAAAAAATAAAAATAAAAATAAAAAGCTTCTGCACAGCAAAAGAAACAGTTAACAGAGCGAAAAGACAATATACAGAGTGGGAGAAAATACTTGCAATCTATGCATTTGACAAGGGGTTAATCCAGACTATACAAGGAACTCAAACAACTTAACAGTAAAAAATACAAGTAACCCAACTAAAAATTGTGCAAAGGAGCTGAATAAGCATTTCTCAAAGGAAGAATCAAAACCACACTGAGGTATCATGTCACATTAGTTAGACTGACCTGTATCAAAAAGACAGAGAATAACAAATGCTGATGAGGATGGGGAGAAAGGGAACCACACTGTTGGTGGGACTGTAAATTGGTACAGGCACATGGAAGACAGTATGGAGGCCTCCTCAAACAACTACAGAAAGAACTGCATACAACCCAGCCATCCCACTGCTGGGTGTATACCCAAAGGAATGGAAATCATCACATCCAAGGGATACCTGTATTCCCATGTTTACCACAGCTCTATTTACAATATCCAAGATATGGAACCAACCTAAATGTCCACTGACAGATGACTGGATAAGGAAAATGTGGTACATATACACAATGGAATACTATTTTGCCATAAAAAGGAATTAAATTCAGCCATTTGCAGCAACATGAATGAACATAGAGAAAATTATGTTCAGTAAAATAAGTCAGGGACAGTTAAGAGAAACACCACATGTCCTCACTTATAAGTGACGGATAAAATAAACAAAGAAAGAAAGAAAGACACAACAACCACAATTTGTTGAACTTTAAAAAGGAAAGAATGGAACTGAGGCCGCCAGAGGTTGGGAGGAGAGGGAGAGTTTGGCAAGAAATTGGTAAAAGGCCACCAAAAATGATTACATTGTGTAATGATAAATATAGTAATTAAAAATAAAATAAATATGAGGAGAAAAAAATACAAACCAAAAAAATAAAAATAGAAGACTAAAGAGGAAAAAAATATTTTTTAAGTTACTATTTACCAATGCAGGACAACTGAGTCCTACTGAGTACTAGGGTCACTGACAGAAGATACTGGAACAGATAATCCTGGACTCCAGCTTGAGGCCAGGGCCATATTTCTGTGTCCAAGAGACAGAAAAAATGAACATGTGCTCCAGAAAAGTGATGTCAGAGGTGAGTCAGGGGGAGATGGCTGGGGTGAGCCCAGAAACCCACCCTGTCACAGATGAAAAGACTGAAAGAGAACAAAGGTTCTTCTGACTTGTTTAAGCTAACAGCAATAGAAACAGAAAACCAGAATTATAGAGCTTAAGAAAGGAAATCAAAAAAGAGGGAGTGATGAGAGAGCTGCCCTTCTGGAGAAATGAGGGACTGGAGAGCAGGTGTGCACAGGGGTGAGTAAAGGAACCCAGCATGTAACCGTAACCCTAACCCTAACCAACATCTCTGCACATGCTTGTAAATGAGAACAAGTCCTCACACATGCTTATTTGAGGCCCACTGTACCCCTCCTCTCACTCGTTCAGAGCTGGCTGCTAGCAATCTCACCACAACCAAAGAGATGGGCCTGCAGTGCCCACACAGCCCACTAGCTCTGCACTCCCAGGACTCTCAGGGGAGGGGCACCTGCAGCTCTGTCCAGCTTCACAGATCCATTTAAACGCACTCTGAAAAGCCACTATCAAGCATGATAACATATGAGACAGACACCTAAACATAAGTAAGGTACAGCAGCAGGGCAAAGCATATGGAAAAAGAACAGAGAAGAGCAAATGTGCTTTGGACCCAGGCTGATTATTTCAAGGGACAAAATAA